>NC_054068.1:12891810-13191810 GCF_017639655.2 Falco naumanni
TACGTAGCTATAATAGCACGAAATAGATACCCCTACGTGATACAGAGATAGATGTTACATCATTGCTGCTATAATGCTCTGCTGCAAAAGGACTTCTTAAAGGATTTCTAATGATAATGAAAATATTCTGATACAGCATTAAGGATTTTGCTACTGAAATGTGTTTAATGTAAATATGCTGTCAGATACCCTTCAAGTAATTGACAAGAGCAGATGATTAGCAGTGTTCTCAATAGTGTTTTTGCATAATCTTACATTTTGACAGAACTCTTCAGCAGCTTTTTATTGTCAGTGCTCTGCAATCAGTAATACTTTTTCCTTGACATTTACTTTGTCATTATAAATCTTGTAAGTGGTCATTTAACTTGTTCAGTATGCATGTAAGAATATCATTACTAACATGTTTGAAAAAATGTCTTCCTGTTGAGGAACTATTGTGAAAGTAAACTTAAAAAAACCCTGAATGAAGTGGGTTGATGAGTGACTTTATTAAATAAATACCTGTCTGTGATCATCTTCTTGCACATATCAAGGATGATTTTAAAATCACTTTCTTATTGAACATTTGCATATCAGTCATCAAATTCAACCTGGTGGTTGGATTTTTAAAATTTGTATTTTTTTAATTTAATGCTGTTGTTCAGGTATGACCATTTACATCTATTCTGAACAAAATTAAGCTCTTATGATCCATAAGCATTCATAATTACATGCTGCATGTAACGTTAATAGTCAATATAATAAACCTTCATCTTTATTGAAGCATCTCTTGTTTCTACAGCAGTTCTTTAATCTATCTCAATAGATTTCTAGTGTACAGCTCATATAGATTTGGTCAGTGACAAGGGTTAGAGTAGTCTTGTAGAACATTTACTTGTAGCTGTGAAAAGCCCACATTCATCAGAGGATTAGGTCGATCAGATTGTACCAGGATCAATGGAAGGACTGTGTGATCCCTCTTAGGCTGTAATGTGTTCACCTTCTTTGGAGAGAATTCACATACACACACATTTCTCTGTCTTAAAGCCATTTATCTCAGAATGTCAAATTGCAATAATTAACCATTATTGATCTTAAATTCAATTAACTTCATTAGCACAGGTCATGATGAGGGTGCTTGTAAGGGAAAGGCTCTTGACAAGTGTCTTTTCTTATATGACATTGAATGTTCACAATTGTGGCTATGAACTATTCATATTGTGCCACAGGAACATCTTTTTAAAATGACAAGAGTTTGGTTGGTGGCTCTGAAGCGACATTTTAATCCTCTCCCCCTCATCTTCTAGTTCTCAGGGTTTTCCAGCAAATTTTCTATTCAGGAATCAGTGAACCATTTGTTTTCCAGCACATTATCTTAGTGTGGTATTACAGCAAACCCCACCTATTCAAATCCCCTTCAGTTCAATAGCTGGTGCTAGATAGAGACTCATTTACAAAAGCGTATATTAGTATAGTTAGCAAATGAGTGAAATGAATATTCAATGCTTCTTTTTGCTATACATACAAAACAAGCTGAGGCCATCTCGTAGAGGTAATCCTTAGAATCTCTGCTTTCTCCAAGTCCTAAGATTCATATTGCAGTCAATAGTTGTTTTTTCTTAAATGAGGGCTGAATAAAAACTGTGAAAGGAGACAAAGCTTTGTTGGCCCACAGTGAACTTCTTTTTTTCATGGAGAAACTTCATTACAAGTTCACAGTAGCTGAAATTGTGATTGAAATCGTTTGGATTTCTACTATACCATTCATACAGTTGTATGGCGTTTATTGTAAGGAGGCACTGCAACCCAAATAGCTATTGAAACTACTGTATAAAGGGCTTCAATAGGAATTTCAAGTTTGCAAGAAAAATGGAGGATCAGGTTGAAGGTCTCTTGGTGCATTTTGAATGTCTTATGTAGTCATGATCATTTATAAATAAATCTCCAAATAGAATGACTCACTGTAATACATTAAAGCATTTTAGGTGAAAACTTGATTTTGAAAAACTTGACAATGAAGGCAGCAGCTCGAGAGATGTGTGTTGGTATTGGTATAGTTAAACCCAAAGTCAGTGTTTTGGTTACTGTTATCCTTGTAAGATGCGGACAGATTAGGAGCAACCAAAGATCTGGGAATATTACAGAAAGAAAGATGTTAGATTTTTTTTTTTTCCCCTTAGTGTAAAAAAATGCTAAACCATAATCAGAAAACTCTGAGAAATGTGGATAAAGAGAAATGACAACATCAGTTTTGTTCAGAAACAGATTTCTGTGACAATTAAATGGTCATTTTGTCACTACATTTGCTATTTCCACTCCACTATACAAAGCGTTTACTGAAAAGAGGCAGGGCAGAAGCAGAATGGGTTGATTACTGCATTTGAAGAAACTAAAGTTCCCTCACAACATCTGTTTGCTCAGTGAAGGATTATAATAATTAAGAGCTATTAGAGCCATATTGAGAACTTTTATGCTCATGCCTGCTTATCCTGGAGTTGGCTGTGAATCTTGTATTAGTTTGTTGAATGCCCTGTGTGCTTTTCAGTGATTAAAAGATGCCACCCAAATGCTGATATCAAGCAGAGATTGTGTCACTGGGTGTTTTAGTACCAGTGTATACAGAGAGTTTGGCTTTGTCTTACCAGGATGTTGACAGTGACTTTTATTTGGAAAAAAACCCCACACAAAACCCAGCAACAACAAATATTTTTATTCTTTGAGGATTCTGGTAAATATTTGTGTCCATTTGAGGAAATGGTAATTCTGTGCTTAGAAAAATTCTAGAGGCCAAAAAACAATTTACCCCCCAAATCAAACTTAGAGTCAAAGCATAACGTGAAGCTGTTTTTTCTGCTTATGAACATTTATTTCCCACTGTAGTATGTGCTCGCATGGAGTGGGAAACTCTAACAAGTCTGTAGTACTTCACACCAAGCTACTGTCTTGGAAACCAACAGAAAACCACTTTTGTCTTACTTAGAGTGGATCACATTTATTCCTGATGAATAATTTATATAGCAAATGTAGGTCATTTTTTCCTGTTACTAATGCACATACTAATTGTATTTGTTAAGTTTATGTGGAAGTTTTCAGACTGTGGGGCTGCTCGTGAACTGTTTGCTTCAAAAGTTTGTGCCTGGCTGTTAAATCCGCGGTGGCGTTTCCCCTGTGTGGCTGGTCCGCTGACCCTTAGCCTGCCGGCTGGTAGTGGGGAGCTTCGTGCTCCTTTGAATGATGTTCATTGGTAACCCTGGTGTACTTGGAGGAGGCGCATCCTTTCCCCAGAAACGCGGAGGGGTGGGGAGGGAAGGAAGAGGAAGGTACTACATGAGTGTTGATGAAACGGGAACACCAAGACCCGGACCTGACTCAAACCAAGCAGCAGCTGAGAATTCCCAATGGGTGCGCACGGTCCCGGTTACTCATTTGCCTACTTCATCTCGTCCTGATGGTGCTTGTGAAAGGTTGTTTATGTGGTGACAGGGAAGTCCAAATCGGGGGGGGGGGGGGGGGGTTCTCCTCCTTTTTCAGCAGGATCAGCCAGAAATTCCAGGATTATGCTCATAGGGACTGTTAAAAGAGTGCAAAGGGGGAAGGAGATACCCTCCCACTCCAGTGCTGTGACCCTGCATTGCTGCTGGCAGTCAGCCGTGGGCACAGACCACGGGACGTGAGCTGTTACCCAGCATCTCTGCAGCTGTGGTACTTTCGGGAGTCAGTTTTGTTGTGTATGTGTAACTGCAAATGTTGGACAAAACCCATAAAAATTTGGTTTTCCTGACCAGGCATGGTCTCCAAACTGTTACTCCTGTGAAATTTCTCGTAAGCATGTTGTTCACTTCTGACTGTACAATAACAACATCTGAAGGCAAGTTTTACATGAGGAAGCCTCTTTAAAAATCTATATGGTTTTGTTCATTGTACATGGGAGCAACTTGGACCTTGGGTCCCAATTAAAGTTTTTAATCTTCAGATCTCTTCTTGTCAAAAACTTGTGGAAGGCGGCAGATGAACTCTTAGAGACAGATCTCAGAGCGATCCTTGCACACCCCTTCCCATAGAGGAGCACACTGCAGTGTGATGGGATCGTGTGCTCTTCTCCAGATCACAAAAAAGGTGGTGTTATGTTTCATGGGTGGATGCTTTGATCAGATTTTAGAAAATCTCTGCTCAGCTGGTAGAATTCAGGGAGTTGCACTGGGCAGAAACAAAGGCAGATCGCAGCCTTGGAGGAGAGAAGCATGATACATCACGTTGCATCTCCAGAGCGGTGGTAGAGCAGGCGTTTGCAGCGTACCTGGAGCCCTGCTCTGTGTCGGGAGCAGAAGGTTCTTCGGAGGGGAGTTGTGACAACGCTGCTGCTTATTTCAGAAACCTTTCCTATTTTCCCCATTGTGAAAAGAAGTTTGCTGGCGTTCTGCAGGTTCAGCATTTATTGGGTCCCAGCAGCTTGGCTTGGAGGAGAATTGTAACCACAGGCTCTGGGCTGTGCACAGTACATGCACCTGTAGGTATTTCACGGGCTATTTTTTCCTTATTAATTATTAATTGTTCAAGCTGTAAACTGGCAGTTATTTTCAATTATACACATGTATTGTACTCACATAAACACACTGAAGAAGCATAGGAAGAGAAACACAAACTTAAGCCATCTTCTTAGGTTTGTGTAAATAGCTGAATTCTATTTATTTATTTATTTATAAAAAGCCTACAGGAGTTACAGGCTCCTTGTCTTCTTGTCTGGCACTAGGCAAATAATTCTTAACTTATTTGGTTTTCCAGATTTGCAGCTATAAATTCTGGATAAGAATGTTTCTTCTACAGGGCTGCTGTGAAGAATAAACACTCATTGAATCTTTTGAACACCTCAGTAGAGTGATGCTGTCCAATAGTGCTAAGTTGTTTCTAAGCCATCATTTAATGTTATGGCATCCTGTTTTTTCAGGTGTGTATTTAATGGAGATAGTACATAAATACGAGGTTTGCATGGGAATCCCTCATTCAATAAACGTCTAAACAGTATTTGGTTTCAGAAAAATGAATGCCTCCCTTTAGCAGAACTAGTAGCAACATTTGAATGTTTTCTCTCTTCATTTGTAGTTGGCCTGTATCGTAAGTTTCACATGGCAGCGTAGAGTCTAAAATGAATAGGAGACATGGATCCTGAACCCTCCTTTAACCTACACAAAACCCCAGTTTTGAATAGAGTTTGGAATAGAGTGCCATGAGGAAAAGGTGCCTGCTGTAGACTTGTTTTGTTCTGCTCTTAGATGGCCCACACTTTAATGACACATAAACTCATTCCTTATCGTCTCTTCACTGTGTATTCTTGTTCATGTAATTCTCAACTCTTAACACTTATGGTTGATTTGAGCTCTCTGAAGTTGCTCCAAATGTAATGCCACTGATGCTGGATTAGAGCAGCTGGCTAGCTTTCTCTGGCCTATTTCTGAGCTCTCTGTGGCACACAGCT
Source organism: Falco naumanni (assembly GCF_017639655.2). Classification (NCBI taxonomy): domain Eukaryota; kingdom Metazoa; phylum Chordata; class Aves; order Falconiformes; family Falconidae; genus Falco; species Falco naumanni. Next base: position 12,897,263 of record NC_054068.1, read on the forward strand.
GCAGTATTTTCATGAAGGAACAAACACAAGTATACTTCAAAAGTTCCTAGTGCCTAATGACAGCCACCCGTTAGATTGGCATGCTGTGTCACATCCATCCACACTGATTCCCAGTAACTCAATACGAGACCCTTACTGGCATGAAAAGGCTGCAGATTTATCAACATGCAAAAAATCCAGCTAAACAAGCATTAACCATGCACATCACATCAAATTAACATGTTCAAAATTAATATTCTTGACCTTGCCAGTGGGCAGAATAATCAGTCTTGCAGTAGGATCGTACTCCGGTGTGAGGTGCCAGCGACTTCAGCCGATGTGCGAGAGAAGTGCTGACCTCTCCACTTGGAAGTAACATTTCTCTCCCATAATAGACAGCCCTGCCTCTATGAAACAGAACCTTTGACCTTTCTAACAGGAATAATGTCCCTGTCAAGGTGCTGGGTAATCAGTATTGCCATGCCCGTTTAGAGACAGTGTTGTCATTTGCCACTCTTGTAAACAGGGCAGCCACTCCTACCTCCCATTGCTGTCGCCTAATGAGGAATATGCTAACATCTCTGTCAAGGAGGGAAGTCTCAAATACAATTTCAGTACATGGGAATTATCAGTCACTCTTGGTATAGAAATAGCTCATGTTGTGGGTGAAATGTTTGCCTTTCTTCCTGTAAGTGGAAGGCCTGTGGAGTGGGAGTTTTCTAACAGACTAATATAACTCTTTTATATGCCTTCATTTGCGTTAGGGCTTTGATTGACTCCTTCCACCAAGCTGGTTTTCTCTTGCCTCTGTTCATTAATTTTGTGAGCAAGGTTCTTTGGCACAGTCAAAGTGTCAGCTGGCTTTCTCTGGACTTGTGTCCAGACTGAGCCCCCTCTTATTTCTGAATGGTCCGACGGAAACTGGGATTTTTCATCGAGTACTTGAATCTTAAAGAATGTGTATTCTGTTTATTTTGTAGATGGCTGGTGTCTGCTTTAAAACAGAATGGGAACGGTGTTTAGGAAGAGGCTGTGCGCTGCCCGCAGCCCTGGCTGTGGCAGGACCAGCCCTCGCAGCACTGTGCTTTGGTGGGGGGCGCAGCGGGGGGCAGGCTGCAAGGGAGGGTTTTGCTGGCTGGGTCCTACTCGCTGCTCCACTTTATGATCTGTTCTGTTGCTTTTTCCCTTTTTCTTTTTGATTGGGAATATATTCATTCCATAAGCATTGCATTGGGAGCGTTCCTGCTCCCAATCCCTTTCTGCTGCTCTCTTCTTTTCAAGTGTAAAAAGTATACAGGTTTGGATTTTTTAAGCCTTGAGAAGTTTTTTTCCAAGGTGCACTCAAAATCAGATGGTTTGAGAAATGGCCCTTAGTATTACACGATGATTTCAAACCATGCATAAATAAATAATAAAGCTGGTTGTAATTTTTTTAAAATAAAAAGCTATTTGGTTAAAGCCAAAATATTTCCAAGAAACTGACTGGCTTTGATGAACTTCTGTAGTTAAGCATTTTTTCATGGGAGAACATTTGAATGTTTTGGTACTTTTTCAAGCAAAGAGCTTATATACTCGTTTAAATATGCCCCAGTAAGCTAATTAAAATAAATGAAAAAGTCTTTGTGAAAAATCATAATTAAAATAAGACATTTCAGAAGTATCAAAATGAAATATTTGGATAGATCCAAGCTAAAATACATCATCTCAGATGCATTTTTCAGGAAATAAGGGAAGAATATTGGAGAATAGCAGAATATGCCTTTAGTGCTATGGTTTTGTATTTCCAAACAAACTCAAGTAGGTGTGTGTCCATGTTACTGGGTGGATTTTGCCATGGAAGGGATGAAACCGATGCGATGTTTTTTCTCTTGTTGCTGGAGTTCCTCTGGCAGTTGGGGTGCGAGCTGGTAGTTGTGCTGGTGGGCATCTCAGGACGTGGCTGTTTGGACCAGGACATCGCTGGGGTAACGGCTGTTCTGGCTGCAAAGGGACTTCCCTCTACTGGCAGAAACTTGGTGGACTGGTGATATTTCTCAGCTCTTGTATAGTAGATCTCTGACATCTGCATGGAGCCAGGTATATGAGTTTATTAGTGTGTATATAATATGTAGATCATTTTGGGCAGTGATGGATCACAGTGTATTTCCACTGGCAAAGAAATGATCCGTAGCTCAGTTATGAAGGAAATTCCCTCTTGTGTGGAAATAAATTGCGTTATACCACAGCTCACTGTTATGTATTAGTATCAAATGCGTTAATTTCATTATTACCTAGCCAGTTTAGTTAATAATTATAACAGATATTAATGAGGGAACTGCCTGTTCTCGACTTCTCTCTGGCAGCACCTGCAGTAGGTTTCTGAACCCCTTTGATATCCTCATCTTCTCTAGAAACTGAGGGCCACACCAGGGAACTGCTTCCCATTTTTTTGTCAAATGTTATGCCACACTGACACCATTGCTCAGGCAGGCAATTTCCTGGGAGTTATGGTGCCCTGTAAGATGTAAACTAAAAACTTTTTCGAGAATTGTAATTTTTTTTCTTCTTTTACTCTGGAAAAACATAATCTTGGGACCACCTAATTTCTTTCATTTCCATTCTTATTAACTTTTCTGTCATTAGAATTGCTTTTAAAGTTGGGGTTTTTTTTCCCCTCAGACTTTGCTGTTGAGATATTATAGAACAGTTTTACAGGTGCCCTGCTGTTTCAAACATTTATTCTACACTTGAAAAACATCAAACCAAGAGTCTTTTTTTTTTTTTTTTTTAATAAGAAGGTAACAGCTGAGTAATGATGGGCAGGAGACAGTGCCTCTTAAAGACATTATCTCCACCAGGCAATGGGTCTCAGTGAAAAGATTTTATACCATCTCCTCCTGGTTTTATTCTCTGCTTTCATAGTCTCTTTGATCTTCCTGCAGGTACTTAACCAAACAAATTTCTCTGCTGTGGGCCTCCTCGTCCTTCTTTCTGTTGCAGCAAAGCTGTTGCCTTCACCTGTACTCAGACAGAATATAGATCGTCTCACTCCCCTGAGCAAGATCTGGTGGGGCAGGGATGGATCAGAGATTCCCTTGGTTGCAGACGGGCTCCTTTCCATGAGTACCTGCACGGAATCCCATACTCCCTGCTAGCGTGGGACTGAAGACTGGCTTTAATCCTCTTTCCTCTTCTGTCCTGCATGCTGGTAACAATTCAGTTGGGTTTTCTGGGACGAAACATGTCAGTCACCGTAAAGCTACCAGTAGTCGTATTGCAAAACCTTTGAGTATGCCCCAAGTCTGCCATGGCAGGTTGGTCCAGGACTTGTTGGGTTGCCTTACATTGCCTTGAAGGCAAATGATTAGGTTATGGGCCCTTGGGATAAGCGATTAGAAGCTGCTGGCATAAACTCCAGTTTAGGAAGGTGTTGTAAGTCTTAGGCTATTTGCTAGAGCATCCTTATCTCTTGCATAAGTACTTGGTTGAAGAAGTTGGGGGTGATGTCACCTTTCATCCCTCCTCTCCTTTGTGCAGGGGAAAGAGCAGAAGGGGTTGTTCAAACTGTCAGTTTATTGAAGTTGCAGTTGCTGGGTTAAATTCCATACTGTCCTTTCATTTCCTACATTTCTGGATAAAAGACTGATGTCACAAGTTGGCTTTGCAACTTGAGCTTAGGAAGGAGAACAGCCATAGAGGAGGCAGCTCCTGGTTAACACGCAAATATGCTTGATAGTTGGTGAAAAGGGCAAAGAAAGCATGAAAGGTAAATAGATTTACATTTAGATGAGCTGCGTGCTGGAGGTTTTCCCTAATGTAAAAGTCACTCTCTAAAAAACCTGTGAATGTGACAGTGCAAGTGTTTCAGTCCAAACAAAATTCTTAAGATTTCAGCAGTAAGAGAATAAAAATGTAAAGGAAAACACACTAATTAGGGACTTGATTCTGTGACCCCTGTTTGTGTTGGTGAGCATCGGTCCCCAGGAGGACCTTCTCTGTCGTGCGGGGATGGAGCCCAGGGCTCTGGTATGCGATGTGTTGGTGGGAATGGGTGGTACGTGCTTGCACTAGCACTCTGGACATAAAGAGCAAAAGACAGGTGCAGTTACAGAGTGCTTTGGTGTGCCATCTCAGCTCACAGGTGTGAATGAGATCTTTATAATGCAGGCAGGGTGACAATGACCTTGGATTTTCCATACTTTCTAAAAAGGGACTTAATCTTCAGTTTGGCAACAGATGCAAGGGAATGGGAGTTATGAAAGAAAAACTCTTTTCACAAGGAGGAAAAGAAAAAGGGTACATTTACTTCCAGGTCAGAGGTTTCATGCTGTTGTGCCTTCCTTCCATCCTTATTCATATCACTAGGATATGGTATGGTTGAGAGAGACGTAGGTGATAGCCAGTTGTTTACCCACTATCAGTAGTTACTTAAATTTTTTCGGCTTTAGAGAGTAATTGGAACTGCTTTAGTCTCCTTTGCTAAAGTTTTTGGTAGAGTTTAGAAACGTGATGGAAATAGTAATTAAGATGAAAAACGATCTGTATGATCCATAGGGAAATGAAGGGATTGAATGAAATTTCATGAAAGAAATTGCATGCAACTATTCTTTGTAGAGGTTTTGTTGCAAGTATTTGCAGGGTAGGTGCTGAGCCTTACTACAAATTGCCGACATGACTGTAGTATGCATAAAATAATTATATTTTCAAAGTATTTTGAAAAAGCATAAAATAGAGCAAAACAGCACAGCCCTGTTTCATTGCATGTACTTATTGTTAAAGTCTGATCTTTGTATCAGCATCTTTGAAACATCTTATAATAAAGTTTTTAACATCTTTCTTTCAATCCACATTCTCCTGAGGGTTAAAAATAGGACCATTGCTGTGTGAATTTTCTGCCTTGAAATTATCTGAGCTGAAATATGTAATCACTATTATGTGTTGCTCTTATGTGATATGTTTGTGCTTTCAAAGGTTTAACTTGTATTCTGCAGATCAGATCATAACGTTACATGCTTGGAGGAAGATTCACTGCCATTCATCCATGTGAAAGAACAGTAGTGAATATTTTGTGTTACCTAACTGAATGAAGAAATACTCCATGTGAAACTAAAAGCCTGATTTCATTGTTACTTTAACGGTTGTTTTGTCTCTTGTGGTTTTCTGATAACATTTGAACATATTTTCCCTGAAAGAAGTTTGCAAGGTTCAATACTGTATATGTGATATCTACTATACTGTTCTACATTTTTCACTCTGTTGGTTAAAGTAGGTCTTTCTGGGGTGTAAACTGGTATATTCTCTGCACTATTGCCTGAATAAATGAGCTCTAGATTATTCAACGTGTTTAAGATATAGATGCCCACACATTCCATATGTGTTGCAGAGAAGGTCAAAAGTCAAGAGTCTTCAACCGTAATCTACTGGAAATGCATTTTTTTTTTCAAGTTTATAGTTGTATCTGTGAGAGATTGCAAGTAAATTTTAAGTTCCACGTAATACAGAACAGTCATGTTCTATTTTTGCTTTCTTGCTTAGCTGTAAATTAATGCATTATATAGAAATAGATAATTTTGACCAGTTAATGATCCTTCTCTTAATGTTTCCGTAGTTCTCTTGCCTGAAGGAAAAGCTTAGGCAGACTCAATATATGTACAATATGTGCACGGAGGCACCATGGAAAAAAAAAGAGTTTACTGTCAGTCCCCAACTATGCTATTCAAGAAGAGTATCTCAGACTTACATCACCAGTTGCGTTACTTGAGGGGGGAAAAAAGACAGGATCCCTGTTGGGTGTCCGTGTAGCTTATGCTGAGTAAATATTGACAAAGTAGTCTAAAGAGCAAACACTTTGACATTTGTAAGGTCCACTGGAAGGTCTTGTATATATTTATACAGCAAGAATGAGTACAGCATACCAATTTTCCTGAACTAGCTCCTGACATAATTCTGCGTGGGCTTTTTTTGTTGGGAAAGGTATGTTTAAATGTGAACGGGTCATTTGTTACACCCACAGTGAATATCCTCAAATTGCTCTTAGTGAGTTTTTTGAAAAGGTTGCATCACGGGCTTTTACTATCTCCTCCTCTAAAATCCGATACTATTAATAATGATAATTAAAAAAAAAAGCCCACCTCTTTTTTTACTATTGTAACTGGGGATTTTTTTACTTTGTAGAAATTTTTGATGTTTGTACTCTATATTTATTAAAGATTGAGTCTCAAAACTGTAATGAGCAAAAAATGCGTGCTTAATTTAAATTGTGAATCTGTCTGTTAAGAAATGCATTAGGGGTAGGAGAAGCATAAGACATATTAATTGACAGACAGGAACTGCTGTCTCTGAGGTTGATACAAGTAATTTATTACTTTAGAAATGAATGCCACCTCCAGAATGTGCTTCATTAATTTCAAATTTAGTTTTAATTTCAAGCTGTTGCCCCTTGAGAAGAATAAGGTGGCAAATTATGTTTGAAGAGCAGATTTTTTTCTTCCTCTGAAGAAACACTAAATTTTAACTGTTTAATTTTACAAATAAGTACACTTCTTTGGCTAAAACACTTAACCAAAAGTGTGCTCAGAGGAAACTAACTTATATTTTCTTCTCTTCACAATAGCCTATGTTTCAGATGAACTAAAAGCAGCAGCACTGGTGGAAGAAGATGTGGAACCTGATGAAAATGCAGTTGATGGGGAGCCTTCGGCAAAATATGCATGTCCAGAAAAAGACTTCAGTAAGAACTGCCAAAGCTACCAAAACTCTCCAGCAGCTGAATTTTCCAGCCATGAAATGGACAGTGAGTCACATATCAGTGAGACAAGTGACCGCATGGCAGACTTTGAGAGCAGCTCTATTAAAAATGAGGAAGAAAGCAAGGAGGTTTCGATACCGCTGGAAGACTCTACTGTATCTGATAGTTTAGAACAAATGAAAGCCGTATATAATAACTTCCTCTCCAATTCCTACTGGTCCAATCTCAATTTGAACCTTCACCAGCCGATTTCGGAAAAAAACAATGGTAGCAGCAGCAGCAGTAGCAGCAGCAGTAGCAGTTGTGGAAGTGGCAGCTTTGACTGGCACCAGACTGCTATGGCTAAAACACTGCAGCAAGTTTCTCAGAGCAGAATTCTTCCTGAACCAAGTCTTTTTAGCACAGTTCAATTGTACAGACAAAGCAGTAAGCTTTATGGCTCTATATTTACTGGAGCCAGTAAATTCCGCTGTAAAGACTGCAGTGCTGCCTATGATACTTTAGTAGAATTAACAGTGCACATGAATGAAACAGGACATTATCGAGATGACAACCATGAAACTGATAACAATAACCCCAAAAGATGGTCCAAACCTCGTAAACGTTCTTTGCTTGAAATGGAAGGGAAAGAAGATGCCCAGAAAGTATTAAAGTGTATGTACTGTGGTCATTCATTTGAATCTCTTCAGGATTTGAGTGTTCATATGATCAAAACAAAACACTACCAAAAAGTGCCTCTGAAGGAACCTGTTACACCTGTAGCAGCAAAAATTATCCCAGCTACTAGAAAGAAACCATCACTGGAGCTTGAACTTCCCAGTTCTCCAGACTCCACAGGTGGGACACCAAAAGCAACAATCTCGGATACCAACGATGCACTTCAAAAGAATTCTAATCCTTACATTACACCAAATAATCGCTACGGTCACCAGAATGGGGCCAGCTATGCCTGGCACTTTGAGGCAAGGAAATCTCAAATTCTGAAGTGCATGGAGTGCGGCAGTTCGCATGACACTCTGCAGGAGCTCACGGCTCACATGATGGTGACAGGACATTTTATTAAAGTCACTAACTCTGCCATGAAAAAAGGAAAGCCTATTATAGAAGCCCCATCGACACCAACGATAACGTCCTTAGTAGATGAGAAAGTCCAGTCTGTGCCACTAGCTGCCACCACTTTTACATCTCCTTCCAATACACCCTCTAGTGTTTCCCCTAAATTAAATGTTGAAATAAAAAAAGAAGTAGATAAAGAAAGAGGCATTGCTGATGAGAAAATGAAGGACAAAGAGAAGTCAAGTGAGGATGAGGAGAAATATGATATCTCCTCAAAATACCATTACTTGACTGAAAATGACCTAGAAGAAAGCCCTAAGGGGGGATTAGATATATTGAAGTCTTTAGAAAACACAGTTACATCAGCTATAAACAAAGCCCAGAATGGCACGCCAAGCTGGGGTGGCTACCCCAGCATCCATGCTGCCTATCAGCTGCCTAATATGATGAAGCTGTCGTTGGGTTCATCTGGGAAGACTACGCCATTAAAACCTATGTTTGGAAGCAATGAACTAGTATCACCAACTAAAAACCAGCCCTTGGTGTCTCCGCCAAGCAGTCAGACCTCGCCGGTGCCAAAAACAAACTTTCACGCCATGGAAGAGTTGGTAAAGAAAGTCACCGAGAAGGTGGCTAAAGTGGAGGAGAAAATGAAAGAGCCTGAAGGAAAGCTTTCTCCAATGAAGCGTGCGACGCCTTCTCCGTGCAGCAGTGAAGTCAGCGAACCGCTTAAGATGGAGTCCTCCAATGATGGTGGCTTTAAAAGCCAGCAGAACAGCCCAGTTCCTCAGAGAGATGGTTGCAAGGACAGTCCAACTGTAGAACCTGTGGAAAACGGGAAAGAACCCATTAAGTCCATTGTAAGTTCCTTAAGTAGCAGCACAGCTATCATTACTGATCACCCTCCCGAACAGCCATTTGTAAACCCATTAAGCGCACTGCAATCTGTCATGAATATTCACCTTGGGAAGGCAGCAAAGCCATCTTTGCCTGCCTTGGATCCAATGAGCATGCTTTTTAAAATGAGCAACAGTTTGGCGGAGAAGGCTGCAGTGGCCACCCCACCTCTACAGTCCAAAAAAACAGACCACTTAGACCGTTATTTTTATCATGTCAACAATGACCAACCCATAGATTTGACGAAAGGCAAGAGTGACAAAAGCTGCTCTTTGGGTTCAGCGCTTTTGTCATCCACATCGACATCTTCTGCATCTTCTTCATCTACAGTGACAACAGCAAAGACATCTGCAGTCGTGTCATTCATGTCAAACTCGCCGCTACGCGAGAATGCCTTGTCAGATATATCTGATATGCTGAAGAACCTGACAGAAAGTCACACATCAAAATCTTCCACACCTTCCAGCATATCTGAGAAATCTGACATTGATGGTACCACAATAGAGGAACCAGAAGAGAGTACACCAGCTCAGAAAAGGAAGGGACGTCAGTCTAACTGGAACCCTCAGCACTTGCTCATATTGCAGGCCCAGTTTGCAGCCAGTTTACGGCAGACTTCAGAGGGGAAATACATCATGTCAGACTTGAGCCCTCAAGAAAGAATGCACATTTCCAGGTTTACGGGACTTTCGATGACCACAATTAGCCACTGGCTAGCCAATGTGAAATACCAGCTCCGAAGGACGGGGGGAACTAAGTTCCTTAAAAATTTGGACACTGGGCACCCAGTGTTCTTTTGTAATGACTGTGCTTCACAGATCAGAACTCCTTCAACTTATATCAGTCATCTTGAATCGCATCTGGGTTTCAGGTTAAGAGACTTGTCCAAACTGTCCAGTGAACAGATTAACAATCAGATAGCACAAGCAAAGTCACCGTCTGAAAAGCTGGTGACGTCCTCTCCAGAGGAAGATATCGGAACTTCTTATCAGTGCAAACTTTGTAACAGGACTTTTGCAAGCAAGCATGCCGTTAAACTTCATCTTAGTAAAACACATGGAAAGTCACCAGAGGATCATCTTCTGTATGTTTCAGAGTTAGAGAAGCAGTAGCATTTGCTTTTGATTAAAATAACTGTAATTTGCTTTGAGGAAAACTGTCAAAGACGCCTTAAAGCTACTGTTTAGTTCTTGGCACATGTTCTTATTTTAACTCCAGAGTCACTCTGGGCTGAACTGTTTTGTATAACTGTACAGTGTTTAAATAGAGGTGCATAATCAGCTGTTGTTACTGGTAAAATATGAAGGTTAAAATGCAGTGGTAAGTGTTTGGAACTTTGTGTAAATTGGATTTAGTTGCTGTGCATCCCTCTGATGCATCAAGCTGCATGCATTAACAGACAGTTTAATTAAGCATTTATAACTAATTCTGGTGCACTTTTTTCATGTGACCTAAGTGTGCTGGTATTTCTCACCCTATAATCTTTAGCCCTCTGAGTACTTTGAAGCACTTTTGCATTAATTTGGTAAAAATGTATGGATATGTTTTTTTTAAACCCTTAGCAGCTTAGTTCCGATTACTAATATGAACCTCCATTTATGCAGAGGTGTCTCACACCTTGAAATTTAAAAATATAATTTTCACATTGAAACATAGATGTATATAGTGTATAGATTTCAAAATCTCTTATGGAAAATGTGATTGTGGTTAATGCCATTTTCTTTTTCTTCAGCATTTTTAGCAGCAGTGGGTTTTGTACCTGATAAGCCCCAGGTATAAACTGTACCTATGTATAGTGTATATTTCATTTTTTAGATCTAACAGTTTTTCTTTTAACATCCAAACATTGTAAATTATATGATGAAAGATACCACAGATAGCATTTATAAAATATTCAGAAACATTATTCTTAAAGCAAAGTATGTTTTGTTTTGTTTTGCTATACAGTACATCTATATTAATAGAGGTTCATGTTTAAATTATACATATTTATTAGTGTTGCTATCATTTGTTTATTTTTGGGGTTTTTTTTTTAACCATCTGAAGAAACAGAAGCCACGGACTGCATTCCTGGCATGCATCCTAACTGTTTTGCACAACATGACTTTTAAAGGTATTTATTAGTAAAAAAAAAAAAAAAAAAAAAGAAAAAAAAAAAAGAAAAGACAAAAAATAATTAAAAATAAACTCAGTGCTCAAAGGGTTAAATCTATTTGAAAAACTTGTACTGTATTTCCTAAACATTGATAAAGCCTTTAAAATGTTTGTACTGTAATACTTTGCTTAAAAAGTTATGAGGCATTCTGTGATATAACCTCTTTTACTTATTTATAAGCACTCTTGGTTGTTATTTCCTATTGTAGAATGCCTTTTTATTTCAATTGGTAACTTTCTGTTTTGTTCTGCCTAATTATTCTCCCAAGATTCCATACTGCAGCTTTATCTTTAGGCATATGAAAGGTAACCCGTGGTTACCAGCACACTAAGTGATTCTGTTCGTCTCCATTTTTGGCAGTTAATTTGCAGAAGTAACTGACAGCTGACACCATATGAGAATCTATGTATAAAATATTGGCATGTAAACAGCACAGACACTGTAATGCACTCTGTGCCCTGTTTTGTTGTTGACAATGAAGCACCATTATATGACTCTTCATATAACCTTTTTTTCTACAGCAGCATTAAAATTGTCTTTTTGCTATAATTTTGTGTTGCGTTCACAATTATGTCTGAAATGTGCTACGACTAACGAGCACATTAAAATTAAATTGTATGCTATCTGTTTATGACTGAAGCTTGAGTAGGTTTCTTCATCTGCCAGGTGCTGGCAGTCAAAAGCTGCACATAAATCACTGGAGTTTTAGTGAACTTTAGCATTTAAAGAGCAGGGTAGCACTTATTCAAAGGCTGCATTAACAGATTTTTTTTCCCCCAGCAAAGATAAATGAGTATTATAACTCCTTTTTGAACATCAGGTAAGGCTGACTGTGAAGACGGGGTTTATAAGCAACGTGTGGCAAAGCAAATAGGTGTTTTGCTGTGCTGTGTATTCAGACCCAGCCAGGCACCGCTACTAGCACGCGTTCCCCCTGAGTATATTGAGCAGAGTCTGCAAGTGGCACCGGTGGGTATTTCACAGCTTAGAGACTCTCTTTTCCATCTACACAGCATTTTCAAATGACAGGGTTAGGAACCTGAGTCCAGTGGCTTCGAACTTTGCGATTTTGAAGGGATTCCTCTTTACGGCCCTACCTACAGCCTTCACAGCAGACAGCGAGAGGGGAAAAGAAGATGAACAAACACATGCCGAACACAAACAAGCGGGAGCATTTATATGATAATGACAGACTTTTACTGGTGTTGACAGGTCGTCCCATCAAAACCATTGCAAACAATTTGCATCTCCGAAGCACCTATATTACTATGCATGTAAATAATGTCTTTTGCCAGTCAGGTGAATTCAGGAGTCTGGAGATGGTTACGTGGGAACCAAAACCACCATTACAGCACTTAAGAATCATGCCTCAAGTAATAACTAGCATCCAAGTGTCAATGTACAGAATTTCCTTTCCTTTTTTTTTTTTTTTTTTTTTTTTTTAAAAATCCCCTGTCTTCCAGTAAGAAACTAATTCAATCTTTGGTTCTTTCTGTCTGTCTTTCCATCTGTCTTTCTGACCGTTTCCATCTTTCTCTGTAATTGTGAAGGCCAGTACCATGTCTTCAAAAATGTGTTTGAGTGTTCTGTTTGTTCTGTAGCGGATGCTGCTAAGCAGACCTAGTGAATGGGATTAATGATTAGGGCTCTGGGGTTTTTTTTCCCTCCTCTTTTGGCTCACAGTTGTGTCTGATTTTAAGGTCATTTGTGTGTCAATGTTTATGGCCTCAGCTCAAATTCCAGCAATAAAACCGCAGCGTGCCGTTTTACTGGTTGACTATACCATCCCAGGAGTCCCCCTCACTTACTTAGGAGAGGCAACCTGGCTAGCTGAAGTCTTTCATGAAGCCTCCCAGGTGGCTGTCCACATTTTTTGCAAATAGATGATCTCAGTCTGAATGCAGCCAAACTTTTTACCTCTACAGCAGAGAATTCCTCCTTTGAAAATGATAACAGCTTAAATATAGTATTTGGTTGCAAACCCGAAATTCACACATAAGGAGACTGGCAGATTATCACATATATTGTCAATCAATGTATTTTTAAGATGCACCATTGACTTATAATAGTAATGCTAGAAGCTCTGTATGGAATACTGTTATCTGGGACAGATAGTCCCGCCTACGGGAGCGAGTAGAAGCAAGAGACGACGGAGTCTATTGCAGTGTTCCTTCTGCTTATTGTTAAAATACAGATAGGGGATCAGTGATTGCAAACGCCAAACACCTCTGATGCAACTGCACGTGATCTGGTAGAAGTCTGTTCCTGGGCCTGACTTCCCTAGGTCTGAATGTGCAGTGAGGCGATAGACCAGGTAAAAATTCAGGGAGAAACCACATCTGTTAGTGTGCACCAGAAGTGACTTTTTAATACATTTTTTAAATGTGCTCGAAACTTTGCAAATGAATGGTTAGTCAGGATCTGCATATCCCAGATTTATTAAAATAAAGTTCAGCTTGCATTTCAGAACCTCCAGGACTGGCATACCAATGTGATTTCACATTATAAAGAATTTAGAGAATCAATGAACTAGAATAATGTTCTTTTCATCCATACACTGATATGTATATTGGCATGGTAACTATTAGTTCTAACCAAATCACCAACCTAGCTACGTTAAGATAATTTTTTTCCTATTAGACAAACATGAAGGTATGGGTGCAGGATGTTAAAATATGCATCTGAGCTCTCGCTTTGGCTTTGCATTTGATATTTTATTTAGAAATATGCAGATCAAGTGAGAGAGAAAACAAAATGCCTCAAGAAAGAGTTTAAAAATGAAATTGTGATGGAGTGGGAAGAGCTTTAAATCACAGGTGTATAAAGGTGACCCTGGTCTAACCCCACCCAAGTAGTGGCTTGTTGCAGCATACTGTATATCTTCCAGCCATCACATTTACGCAGTATCTTAAAATAACATTTGTGATAAATGTGCAATTTAACTAATTTATGGTGCTATGATGTGCTCAGGGCTACATGCAAGATGAAAATCTTAAATGGAGCTTGAACAGCTCACTTCACAACAAGAAATCAATATGCCAGATCTTAGAGAGCTGTTCACTGGAGTCAACATTTAGCAAAAAAAAAATAAAAAAACAGTGAACGTATCTTTAAGTTTTAGTGAGTAAGAAATCCATAATTAACTGAAATATGACTTTTAAGCTAGTGTAAGGAACTGTTTCTGAAACCGAAACCTTTCTAGAAGCTTCATTATATTTTATTTTTTGTATTAAAATTAAAAGTATATTGTTTTAATTACACAGTTGCTTTTGTGGTAAACACCATGTGTGATTTTTTATCCAAACCAAACCAGATTAGTGTTACCAATATGGGAATTATCTGTTGCATTTTAATATGGCTATGTATCTTGCTATATAAAGCTAGTCACAGATATGACTCTGCATTTTATGACAGCAAAAAATTTGGCTATACTTTGAGATTTAAAAAAGTACTGGCATGTATTGAAGGGAAGAACCATCTGATTTTGCAAGTTCTTATTCCAGCTGCAACAGAAAATGAAGTAACTGGGGTGCAAGTGGAACAGAGACAACTGGTAATAAAGGTAAATTTAATTAATAAACTTTGTATTTTAAAATACACCTCCAGAGAGCCTTATATATTTCCAAGAAAAATATCAAATTATTACAATTATTTTTGCCTGCTTTGTTGGCCTAGCTTTTTGTTACAAGGATATGTTGGAGCTTTGCTAAGTAGTCTGTTACTCACACTGCTCCACAGAGCTGAAATACAGGGAATGGTCAGAAAACTAGTATTTATTGAGCGAAGTAGGAGGGGAAAAAAAAAAAAAGTGTGTCAAGATTACTCGGCTTTTAAAGTCACTGGATTGTCCTTGTAGCAAGGGATGAATACTTAATACTTGACTGGACAGTTCCTGTTTTAGGAGTGGAAGTACAGATGTGTGACTCCCTTGGGTATTGCTAGTAAATATATACAATTGCCAGCAAAAAACCCCCAGTAAATGCTCTTCTCCTGGGACTTTGTGCCAAGATGTGCCTGCCAGACCTTGGTTGACCTGCTGTAGGTAAATGAGAGAACGAGATAATTACAGCACTGCCACCTTGGAATATGAAAGCGTCTCTGTTGTTAGGGGTGTGGTAGCAGTGAATTTTGTTGAGTTTCCAGTAATTATCCTATAATAATGAAAAGTTTGTATATGTTTAAGACTACAATACTACGGCCCTCGCTGAAGACTATTTGCATAAGAAGTCAATTTTTTGCCAGTGAAGGAAGAAAGAATCGGGGTCATTTACAGGAGGGAGCAGAATTATGTATTAACGCATCATTATATATGTCTGTTACAATCTGTTTTCAGGCCTTGGTTTGGGGCAATAATTTTAACTAAATGTTCAGCATGAAAAAGATGACTTAAGTTTTACTAACATGTAGCTCATGCTGTATTCATTATCTAGTACATACACAAAGACAGTGGTGGTGTTACATAAATTAATTTTTAACATGTAAAACCAACATTCCTTTATACTTTGTATCCAGCTTATGTATTAGGGTAGGGTTTTGTTTGTTTGTTTTTCAGCAGTATATTGCAACATATACGTGGGACACATTAACTTCCTCAGCAGCTGTTGCTTGGTTCACTTCGTCTTATTTATAGCTTGAAGTGCACTTCTGGTTGAATAATCTTTTAAGAGAATTGAAATCAGATAGACTTTTTGGGATAGATGGATATGGACCACTCACCAAGTTCATATATATAATCACTCACCAAGTTCATATATTTAATCACTCACCAAGTTCATATGTATTGAAATGAAATTACACAGCTGCAAATCATACTTATATACCAATGTGCCTATCTCTCATTGTAGGAGTGATTAGAAAGTAAAATTAAAAATTACAACCTAAGGCAGCTACACCAAAAAAAAAGAAAATTTTGAGTAATAATATAGCAAGATATTTTCTGTATATCCTGGTTTTAAAATTCTGACTTTGTTTTGTCATAGAGCGAGCAGAAAGAAGTAAAAAATGGCAGTGCCAGTCCCGGCCCTGTTTCCCAGCTGGGGACAGGGGGTGGGTGGTGGAGCTCTTCACACTGATAGTGATGTCTTCCATACCTGGGGTAACGGGTTTACGTGCCCCTCGCATCACCCTCTGCACCACGTTTGGGTGAGAATGGACATTTCTTTGCTGATACGCTTAAACTTTGCAAGTGGCTTAGTAGACTTCGTAACCGAATGGGTACCTAAGTTTCTGATTCCTTGCCACTCGATGCCTGAAGTAAGGACTTTGGTTGCATGGAAAGTGAATTTCAGGTGATTTGGCACAGTAGAAAAGACTGTATTAGACCTGTCAGTGCTGTTCCACTCCCTGTAGAGAAGATAGTGTCTTTTTTTTTTCTTTTTTAAGTATCAAAAATATAAATTAAGAGAGTAACTTTTAAACTTTAGTATAAATTAAGAATGAAAAATAGTTCTTTGTTGAGCTTCAACATACCACATTCATTCTTGCGTGGTAGGAAACAGGGGACATGTTTATAGCCATTGTAGTTGTGAGTTAGTGACCTTTCTAGCCAAGTGAAATGAAATTACTTGAAAATGAAATTCTTTTTAATTGGCGTATTTGTAGGTGTTGGGGAAAAGAAGAGGACTTGCTAAAGTGTGTGCGTAATACAGAGCCTGTGAGGAACTGTAAGAAAAGCCTGAAGCCTGTGCTCAGATGCAAACCTGTGCACAGAGAGGCAGAATGAGGTAGGTGTGTCGGGAAGCAGAGTCATATTCTCGGCTTTTTTTTTTTTTCTAAACTGGAGGTACACTCACTGCAGTTACGCCTCAATGACCATGAAACCGAGTCGGCAGAAGCTGAAGGACTCCGCTCCTGAAAGCCTCATCAGGACTTGTCATCGCTCTAATGAATATCATTTAAATTGCTTTGTATATTGGTGGAGTTTGGATGTCGATTTAATTTGTGCATGTGTTTGAGTTCTTCTGCTTGGCTAGGCTAACAGAGAGCAACAGCCTAATGAAAAGTGAGTTGGTGACAGCGTGATGAGCCCCAACCCAATCAAATGTGTTTGAAGGGCTGTTTTGACAGGGATCTTAAAAGTAGATCTAGAAAAGAGGAGTAGTGCTTCAGTTCAGTGCAATTGTTTCAGGCTAAGATTACTGCTTTTTGTACCTCTGAACGGCTGAAAATTTTCTGTGTGCACTCTGGCTTGTGCTAAAACATGAATTCATCTCAGGATTGTGTTTAAAGGAGCCCAGAAGAATAGGCTCCCCCTGTTAAGTGTCTCTGGAAATTAATGGAGTCAAAACACAGCTTTAAAAAAGTCATTATTGGGGTACATGAGTAATTGGGAAGCAAGAAATGGCTTAACCAGGGGTTACAGTGTGCATCTCCATCTCCAATGCTGTGTTGCACAGGGCAAATGGGAAGAACAGCAGCAGATTAACACTGGAGGGCAGGAACTGGCCGGTCAGGGCCAGCCGTGGACTTCTCTGCATTAATTCCCATTTACTGTGCCGGGAAGTTGAGCATGCAATGTCGCGGAGCTACAGAGAAGGGCAGAGCAGATGGAGAAATTCTGCAAAATGTATTTCAGTGCTCTGTAGGTATTGCGGGGAAAGTGTGAGGACAAGAAAAGCTGACCATCAGCAGCTCGCACTAGCTGTGGGGAGGGAGGCGGGTGGGACTGAGAAAGTCCTTCTCTCCTGAAGGCTGTGGCTGTACGGTACAGAGAGAGGAGGCTCCCTGGAGGGCACAGCCTGGCTGGTACAAGCAAGGCTGGCCCTCTGCACCGCAGAAAACCTAATCTTCAGTGTGGCTGGGATGCTGCTCTCCACTCACCATCAACTTACCTGAGTTACCATACTAGTAGTATAGACGCAGTCTCACCGGGGGATGACTAGAAGCAGGTGAAACAGCCACATCGACCCTATAAATTATACTAATTCTTCTAATCTCCAGTAAAATGTTCACTTTTTGCCTCTAACATATGAATTTGGAAGAGGAAAGAAAAATAAGGTCTTGATTTTTATTTGCCACTATGAAGACAAATTGATTTCCAAAACAGAGCTGCTGTCAGAAAGGGGAATAGAGTCTAGCGCTTCTCTGTCATCTCTGAAGACGACAGAGCACTCCTGCGTGGTAGCCTGTACTTTGCAGGGCTTCAAAATGGACAATGGGTTCCTAAGCATTAAACAAAAAATAACGCAATTTTAAAATTTCATGTGAAAACTGAAAACCCAACAACAACAATAACAACAAAAGACCAAGGGAGGGAAATTGGGTTACAAGAAAAATCTACAGTCCGGATACTCTTATCTAAGAGATGATTAATACATCAGATAAATTGTTCAGCAATGGTTCATGCAAACAGACCCTCTATAATTCTGCCAAAGTCAGTGAGATCAATGTGCTCTGCTGAATGATTGTGGCACTGACCACTCAAAAGAAAGCACCTAAGGGCAGCTGTAACTTATGCTGATTTCATACCCCTCATGATTTCAAAATGTATGAGATTCTCTAGCTCCCTCTGAACCGAATCCATGTGTAACCTTCAGGAGATTCTTGGTCCTGTTTTGGGAGTGAGCATGACCCTTTCCTTCTTCATCGGCCCAGATTCTGTAAATGCCATATGCTTCTTTTTAATGTGGTAAGCGTTTTAATACAACCATCACCCCCAGACAGACTAGTTACCATCAGTAATTTGAATGACAGGGCTTTGGTATGCCTCTTAATTTCAACATGGGATTTGTGCAGGGTGCAAGAACACCCAAAAAACCAAACCAAACAAAAAAAGAAATATGTGATACAAAACGTGTGTAAGTCTCCAGCAAGAAACGATGAGATTTTTAAAAAACCCACAAATTCAGAGCATGTGTTTGAGTATTTAATGCTAAAAATATAAATTAGGTATTGAAGAAGCACAAAGCACCCACTTGTACTTCCTTAATAGGGCTTTTATTAAAGGCACTAGAAGAGATTCCAAGGAGGCAGAGATCAAAACGGCGGTCTCATCAGCTATGGTATATTAGCAGCTTCTCAGGAAGCACTGAACAGCAGGCAAAACCACACTAACCCACAGGTGCGGGCACATTATATTGTAAACAGTTCTGATCCCATAGAAACACTCGGCACATGTAATACTCCCTCTTAGCCTTCTTGCCTGCACTCTGAAAGCTGCTTTAACCCCTCTTCTGCTGGACACAACCCAGAGCGTGGCACACTCCCCGCTTTGTAAGTGGCGTGCTCCACCGTCACATCTTCCTCACTGCCCTCCTCGGAAAGCCTTGCTATTGGCCATTTGCTGTGTTTTCTTGCAAACCTGTTTGGACCTCTCTTCTAAGAGGTTTCTGTATGCAGGATGACAAATGCCACAAACCTATCAGAGACACCCAGCACCAGACCACTGATGTTTCTGACCCACCTCTCCCCTCTGTTCTACAGAGCTGTTCCCTGGACAGAAATGCTCTGCTGGGCACCTAGGCTGCCCTACAAGTAACAGGGAAGGTCTCATGGCCAAGTAGGGATTTTTGAAGCTGGTCAGACACGCAGCAACATAACCAGGTACCTAGAAACGAAATACTCTGGGGAGTAGCTGAAGCATCTGTGCTACCACTCTTGGCTAACAGAGCCCAGATAGGTGCTGCCTGCCATCTGTTAAGCATCCCAGCTGCAAACCCTCTCCTGGAGCTGAAGACCATAGCATCCCACCTTGCAGCCCTGCAGCCAGAGCTCTCCCTTCCATTCACACTTTGCTCTAATCCAGAGAAGGCTTTCCAGCAGGCTGAGCTCCTCCCTGGCTCTCAGTGCATTTTCTTTCTTAACCCAGGCAGTGAGTGTCCCCCAGCCCAATTTGGACCAGACCCCACAAGCCCCCTGCTTTCTGGGGAGCTCCAGAGCTCAGCCCACCACACCTCACCTCCAGGCCACCAGCAGCCAAGGAGATTGGCATGCCCCAGCTGGCAGAAATTTAGCTGCTTACTGAGTTAAATAGGAGCTGAGAGGGGGTTTGGAGAGCATCAGTGACTCGTGTGGCAGGCAAATAACGTGCCTAATGACACCAGCCTCTGGATTTCCCTGCTAGTTGCCCTTATAGGAAGTGCTGCTTGTTGGACTTCATAGTCTTCAGGGAAGAAGGCAAGTCCTGTGAGTTGCTACCTGTGAGAATTTAGACTCATAGATCTGTCAAAGAATTCTTACACTCATTTTTAATGTTCAGCCTGAGATAAAGGCTTGATGTGCTATTCTCTTTCTTTTAATTACGGGCTATTTTACTTGCTCCCCTGTATCCCCTGTAACTTTGGCTCACATCTGTTTAACAGTGGGTACACAGCTTCCCCCCTCCGCCCCCCCTGTTAGGTTTGTTCTGTTTTCTTGAAAATGCTTTGCATTTTTGAAATGTGGAGAGAAAAAATGAGGTTTTAATAGAATTTTAAAGCAGCTCAGCTTTCTTGTATTTTAAAGTTATACAATGAAAGTATCTATACAACAGCTCATAAAAGAAGAAGCTTTTTTATTGTTTTTTGTTGCTTTGTTGCTGTTAAGGCAAAGTAGTTGATGTGGCAAGCAGGTGGCATGACACTAAGTATACATGACAGCATATATGTAATACCATTTTCTTTAAGGAAGCTTGTATGCTATTTCTCATTGTTGAGCTAAAGGTCAGGGTGTCAGGTGACTTCTGCAGCAAGAAACAATTCTCCAAGCTGCAAAACTTCTGCTGAAGTTGGTGACATTAAGAAAGATGGAGGCAAATTGGAGAGAACCCAGAGGAGATCAACAAGAATGATTAGAGGTTTTGCAAACATGACCTATGAGGAAAAGTTGAAAGAATTGGATTTGTTTAGTCTAGAAACAAGTCGTCTGAGTAGGGACATGATAACAGTCTTTAGCTATGTTAAAAAAAAAAAAAAAAAGTTGTTATAAAATGGGTGCTGATCAAATGTTCTATGTGTCTACAAGGGCAGGACAAAAGTTAATCCGTTCAATTTGCAGCAAGGGGCATGGAGATTAGATTATCAAGGGGAATGTGACTCTAACTGCAAGTTAAGCAGAGAGCGGCTTGCAGAGGAGTGCAGTCACCATTGCTGCACCTTGTGATGAACTGACGTGGGTGTTCCTGACCTACTTGTGCTGCAGAATAACCAGAAGTTCAGCTTTGAGGGCCCCTATAACCTACAATCCTTTTTGAACATCTCAGGTATGCACGGCTATTGCAGAGTACATTTCTCTTCTGTGAAGTTGCATCTGCTTTCCTGCCATATATTGGGAGCGACTATTTTCATTTTAACTATTTTGATGGAGCTTCCATGTCACTTCTGTCAACAGTTCAGTTCATCAAGCTTTTCTTACGCTGCGTAGGAATAAATACTAGCTTTCTTTCAGCAGAGGGAGGGACATACATGGCATAGCATCATTGTTGCCTTTGCTAACCATTTTTGACAGGCAGTGAATTTGCCATTTTACACTGTGACTGCCTTCCGTGCTCAGGTGAGGCTGTACTCCTGTAACACTGGTAGGTAGAGTTACTTTAGACACAGCTTCATTTTTTTGCTGGCAGAGGCGTTAAGTTTTCTACATCAATCACGACTATGTTGCTTGCTACTGGAAAAAGGGACCCTTCACTCTTTTTCACTAACAGTACAAACCTTTTCAGTGTTTCAGTGCAGGATTCAGGTTTTCCAAATGAGCTCCCTCATTTATGCTCGTAATACACGCGTTGTGCAGATAACAGACAGCACCATTTAACCCTATAATATGTAGTACAACATATCCTGCAGTACAGCTGGAGTCCTAGTTACTCCTCAGGGAAGCCTATTATAGCAGCACAATCCCATGTATCAGTAATAAAGTGTTTCAGAGACTCATAGGAATGTTAATAAGTTTGAGATAAATACAGCATGCTAACATTTGGGCCCCGTTACTAAATTTTACTTTAATTTAGCCTTCACTGCTCTATTTTCAGCCAGGGCTCACAGTTTCATAGGTCTTCTCCAAGCACAGACACAGAGAGCAGCATTTAAGTGCCAAAACAACTGCTTAAGGCTGCTTGAGAAGTCCTGAGGGCTCCAGAATATCTGCAGGGAATGGATGTATGGGATACAGGACCCATGGGAGGTCCCTGCCCTGCTGGGGAGCAGCTGAAGACCAGGTGAGGCACAACCACCTCTGGGGCAGCTTGACCAGTGGCAGGGCATGTTGCAGGTACAGTACCTAATGCCTTTACACACAGGGTGCCTCTAACACTGTGAAATTTTGTCTTGATCCTTGGTGGACAATTTATTTCAGTTGTTACACTTAAGGCTCATTCTGTAAAGAAATACCTCCATCTGCTTCTCAAACTTTTATTTTTTTAGGACATTTAGGATGTTCTGCTTTTAATAAGCCTTGGCCAGAGAACTTATGAATAGTTTGTGATGTGTCTAAAAATTAGGAGTACTGTCTTTGTCTTTTGTGGTTTTCTTTTTTTTTCTTTCTTTTTTTTTTTTTTTAACGTGTAGTGGATTTTTTATATCCGTAAATACTCAATCTCTCCCCCTTGCCTCTTTCTCCTTTCAGTAAAGGGCTCACATAGGATTCCCTCCTCAGAGTCCCACTTCCCAGCATGTAGAGATTGGACACATACTCTGAAGTATGTGTTCGGCAGCAATGAGAAGTAGTTATACACAGTTACCTTTTAATCACAGGTCAAGCCAGCGGTCAAAAGATCAGGTAGGTGCCCTGTGAGGAAAGGAAAGGCCAAGGAATGGGGAAGGGGAAAGATTTGCTTAGCAGAGCGAGTCCAGGTCATAGCGAAGACTAGGTCTGTACAGGCTCGGGCAGGAGAGGAACAAGGTTAATTGCTAGGAACTGTTGCTTGTAACGTGGCTAACAGGGGAAAATGAAGCTATTGAAGTAATGTTTTATTTATTTATTTTAAGCTAAGGAATTAGAATTACAGCTAAAGGCCAGATTTCATTATTTGAGTTACTAACTGTCATTCAAAGATTGGTTATTGCTCAAGGACTGACACCACTGTATACCGTATTTGATTCTACATACCGTAACTTTGGGTCTTGTGCTGTGCCCACAACCATCCTATCTGAGCATGGTTTTGCCAGAGGTAAGGTCCTTGGAAAGGACAGGATGGAAGGGCAAAGATGAGAAAATATATTTGTTTTAATGTATCTCGATGAAAAATGGAATGAGACCCTACCTTCTTGAAAGTTATTGTTCCTAAGCTTGCGCCAAGGCTCTCCTGAGGTGTAAATTGGTCTTGCCCCGGGGTGGAACCTGAGGCTTACAGGCTTCTTCAGCTGCAGCTTTGCCACTGACAGGGTCCTTCCTAGTTTGCTTACCCACCTATGTGTGTACTAACCCGTACCTTTATACTGAGCCATATCACTAGTGATATGTCTTACAAAACCACAAGCAGTTAATTTTTTTCCGAAGAGACACAGTGTTCTAGCATTAAAAATTGTAACACAAAATAATAGGGGTTACAGGAAATCAGATTTATTTAGTTCCATTCTCCTGGGAGTATTACATATCATGACCCTCCTGTCACTAACAAACCTACTGTTAAATCCATCAGAATTGATCTATGTTTAGCTATTCATTTTATGTATATTAATTTGAACAGAACATTTATTTGGCTTAAATTTTATTTTCAGTGGTGGAATGTATGTTCCAAATGCAAGCACAGACGATTTGCTAGGATTTAGTTAGGAGGAATGTGGAATGTTAGTTTACAAAGATAATAACTGAGCTATTAAAGCCAACAACCCCTTTTAAAGCAAACATACCATTAAAATATAGGAACAGTTTATAGTGTAAATAAAATTGAGGATATGGATTATTTAAAGATAAAAATTTTAGGGGTAGCTATGAGAAAGTTGAATAAAAAATTACTTAATTGCACCACGTTTTTTTCTAAAGTGAACTTCAAAAATGCAAATAAAGCATGATAGTTTATGGGTGGGGGGAGACAGCTACACAGAGAGTGATGTTAGAAATCCATTTTACTTATGGAGATGTATAATAGTGATTCAACTTTTATTTTCTAATCTGAATCAGATTTCAGGGGAAAAAAAAATTGTGCCTAAACTCGTAAGTGACAGAATTTATCTTGCTTGTGAATCCATACAGTGGAAAGGGAAGCAAGACATTTGCTTCTAGATCATTCTCCTTGTCTGAATGACAGATACAATAATTCCCTCTATTAGCCAGATCCATTGTCTTTATTTTGCTCAGAAGTACTGTATTGCTGAGGTAGACTTCCACTGCTATGCATATTTTAAGGGTTATTTGGCAACACAAGTAAAGCTAAAAGTAGCCTCTTAATCTAATTAATTGACATTTCTGAATCTTGCTTTCACAACAACACATGGTTTCATGTTCTGGGTTTTAGCACTTGTCAAGCTTTTTTGGAGAATGTTTTGGTCAGAATGACAAGATAATTTGTGACTGAGGCTCCAAGCTAGAGAAGTGTTTAAGGCTATAATGATTTATTATCATCACAGAATAACAAAATTTACAAAGCGTTTCATCAGAATTTTTGAAATAAGTTTGCCACCGAGGTAGAAGCATGCAGAGAGGGGGGTGCCTTCCTACAAAAATGCCAGTGTGACTTATTTGTAACAATTACAATGTTAAATTTATTTTGGAGCTCTTCTTGACAGACTTGCAGCATGGTTAGAAAGACAAGAGGTGAGAGAATTGTAACAACCAAGAAGGTAAAACTCTGCCTTTTTTTAAAACAAATACTGTGTGACAAAAATAAAAATAATTAATTATGGGCTTCGTGCGATAAATAATATATACATAGCGACATTAAACTATCAATGTTAACATCTTGGCAGGAGAGACTGAAAACAGTCACACTGTAGAAAGTTTAAAATGGTGAATGTCTGTGCTTTTGATGTTCAAAAACGCATACAAAACTATTTTCTTAAAGGGCAAAATAGGTGATGTTACTGAGTGACAGCACATTAATGGGCTGGCATGTGTGGACTTTCAGGCAACCGCTATAAAAAGAAATAATGTAACAACACAAATTTTTGACTTCATCTTGATTCTGCTAAGTGGGCTAAGGATGCCAGACTTTGAGACAAAATGTCTGACTCTGAATGTGAGGTATTTCCCCTTATTCTCTGTGTTTCTATAATTTGCTTATGTAATTAAATACCTTGAAACCCTAGGCATTGGTTAGTTTAGAGAAAGTTGTGACAGCTATTTGACTTCAGAGGCTGGGAATAGAAGCCACTTCTCCAATGCCCTAAAGTGATTTTGAGACTGTTTTGTTTGACTATCACATGCGTACCTTTCCAGAGCAATCTCTTTTTAAAGATGCAGACGTAGCTCATCGAGGGATGAGGTGAGGAGTTAACGTTTGGCAGCAATAGCGTATGTGACATTGTTTAGTGATAACAAAGATAATATCACACGTCCGCAGCAAGCCCTTAGTCTCAAAGGATCACAAAGTTGTTTCTCATAGAAATTAGCTTTAATTATTGAATGTATTTATAAGGCACTAGCACTGTAGTGTCTATGTGCCTTTTCCAACAGCTAGTACACGGTGAACTAATGGCAAGCAACTTTTGAGCTGGCACAGGCAATGACCCCTTGTGTTCCAGGCGTATATATTTTTATTTTAAATTCTCCCTACCCCCGCCACCCCCTTCACAGAACTAGCCAGGCACTTGCATTTAGTGAGTTGGAATGTAAAAAGATGTCTTGCATCTCCTACGAGAGCTTGCCAGATTCAGGCTCTGATGGATTTCTGGCAAGAGTCAGTTCCGGAGCTGAGGACCCACCACAGAGAATATCTATTTATTTAAGCTATTTATAGCATTTCTAAAGAACTCCTCACTGTATTATCTCAGCATGTCACAGAAATTAAAGGTACACCATGAATTAAAGGTATACCACCAGCATCCAGCGCTGTCTGCCAGAAAGCCCTGCAGGGCTTCCAGAGGGCATCCACACCAGAAGCAGAGTGATGTGGTCGTGGCTGGGGACAGGTGAAGGTATGGCATCTAATTGTACACGTGCTGAACACCATGTGGGACTGTGGCAGGTCCAAGTGTACGAGGCAGATGGGTCTGTTCTCCACCAGCCAAAGTTTCTGTGGGGTTCAACAGTCAGCTCAAAATGGAGCTTATTGTCATAGTGGAGCCTATTAATTACACATATGTTTATCTGGAATTTAATTCCGTGCTTGATGATGAATGGAAGCAGTCTTCTAGTGGATGAGTGAGGATGAGAGACCTAAGGTGGCAACCTTGCGGCAGGCAGCAGAAGGAAAATTATTGTAGGCAGTGGCATGCTGAATTGCCCTGTAAATTGGCTGTGTGCTTCCTGTTGCTGCTGAGTGGTCGTTTCTTGCTTGGGTTGGGAGACCTTGTTTTCACCCAGTCTTGAGTTCCACCACAAATAGAAAAAATAACGTGCCCTCATCCAGGCTCAATGAGAAACAAGTAGGTGATTGAAAGCTCTCCATTTTGCAGTCTAGATGTTGCAGCCATGCTATACGTATCTCGGAGAGAACTCCTATAGATATTGAACATGGGGTTTGTGGCACTTCTTAAGTGGGAAACCTTACACAGCCACAGCGCTGAGTTTTTTTTATCCGCTGTTACAAAACAGTCTCATACCTTTTTCTTTTCTACTACCATTAAAGTCAGCAGTATATTCTGATTAAGGTGTGAAAGCAGTTGATTGGTCTGAGGATCAGCAAGCTTGTTCAGATTCTGTTCATTGTCACAGGGAGGCAATCACAGCTCACCCTTTCCCCTCTGCACCCCAAATCAGTTAATGCAGTGGCCAGAAGTGAAGCTGGGGCTCTCTGTATTGGAGCAGTAATGCAATTGCTAGAGTTGGCATTGAACTACCTTCCCAATGATTTTTCCCAGAAAGGAAGTTCAGAGACTAGGTCATAATTGGTAGACTCATTAGCATTAAATTATGTGGGTTTTATTAGGGGCCAGACATTCACTTGTTTAAATGTAGCTGGCATTTTAATGCCTCTCTGAGGGAATGTAATATGTACTGCATAGGCAATACATACTGACTTTTATTGGTACAGACCAAACTCACAGGTGATTGGGGCACCTGCTTGTGTCGATGTTTAAGGCTTGTGCAGCGGGTTAGTTCTGGCAGCGAAGAAGCAGAACAGGAGAAATGAGACAACACCCTTTTTTTTTGTTTGGTTTTTTTTGTTTTTCTCTCCCCCCCCACCCCCCTTCCTTCCTTGCTTATGTCTGCAAAAGATTGAGAGCCTCTTGCAGGAAGCAACGCTTTTTGCATGTGCCTTCCCAGGTAAGGAGAACAATAACAATAATAACTATTTATAGGGGATATACTATGATGTTATAAAAGTCAGGTGGCATTTCAGATTGATCATGTCCCTCAGGATGCTTCATATCCCGATGAAACTGAATTGCAGCAAGGTAGAGCGCTGTGGCTATCTGTCAGCATTGCATGAAACATACAATAGAAACAAAGAAATACACGTTTCATGGAACTTCAGGCACTATAAGATCTCAATTATTCTATGTTTTAACATAAGCATACGCTTCCTATACCAAAAAGCCTTTTGCACCCCACATCCTTTGCAAGATGTGTGTTTCTTAATACATATTAAAGATGAATAAATTATCCAGTGACACCTGTTGTTTTTATTAAGAGACAGTGATTATTGGTAAATAAAACCTTTGTCAATGACTGATCTGTTTGTTGTTTGTTCCCCCCCCCCCCCCCCCCCCCCCAAGGCTTTAGTGGTACTTTTTCTGAGGCTTTTTATATGTCCATTTGGCTTAACACTTGCGATGAATCAAAATTTGTCTTTCTTTAAGCAACTTATCTGCTCAAAATCTTGGAGTATGTGACAGTGCATATTTAAATTCAAGAAGAAAAACAAAGGTGGAAATAAACAGACTGCTCCATAGGGGGTTCCCAGGAATTGAAAGATATGTTGTGCACCTTAGGCTGATCCAATCACACTTGGATTACCTGGAGAATTGCTGTGTGGTTAACTAACTTGCTGGGTGATACGGGAAAGCAGTCTCTCAGAGTGTAATTAAATGATAAGTTCACATTCAAGGGACAATTGCAAGTTAGTGAGACTGTCATATACAATGCCAAAAATAGACTGTCTCATGATGAATACCCTTATTAACAGCTACACTGCTCTGTGTTCATAGTATATGGCTGGGGACTTGGTCCTGTTGGTTAAAGACCTCCCAATAGATTTTAAACGAGATTCATATAAAAGATGACTACATCTGAAAAGTAAATACATTACATACTTTTAGCCCAGGCTGGTGTGGCTGTTAATCATGTGTTAATAGTTGAATCTGATGTGGATTCACACCTTTATTTGATGTAATAAAAACTATTTGTTAACGGAATGCAACGATAAGAACTTTGTTATTACCAGGAGAAGGTGTCTGGGAATAATTTGTGTTAGTTACAAACATCTTTTAAGGATTGTCCTGGTGGCTTTGAAAGATGACACCTCTGCTATTTTGAAGTTGTGTTGTGAGAACTGTTGGTGGGGATTAGTTGTCTTTCAATTTTATCGTACACCTGTTAACTGTTACAACTTTTCCTCGAACTTTATGCTCTGCCAACACAAACACCCTCGTTCAGCCAGTCCTTCCCGTCACTGAGACGAAAGGAGTCTTCCCGCAGCCCTGGGAGGTGTTCCCCGGGTCAGGTGTGGGGGAAATGCGGATCCCTGCTCCAGGCTTGGGGACGGACAGGTGGTCCCTTGGACAGCCCTGGCTGTTTGTGTCCAAGACCCAAAGCTCCAGCTTCCCTGACAATTTTCCCCAAAGCGAAGCCCCTTGGCACTGTGCTTATGGCAAGATGCCATAAACCAGCTGTGGTGCACTGCGCCAGCTTCCAGGTAGATTTACATTGACCTTATTGCAGCCTTGTTTGTTTAAATAACCAGAACCCTATCTGTTCAGTTTAAATAACCAGAACGCTATCTGTTCAAATAAATCATTATCAAACTCTCTGAGTGTTCTAAATGGTGCTAATTTTGAAGTTAATGTTGCAGCAGCATCTCACGTGAAGTCTGTGGGAGCAGCAGAAAAGCTGGATTTGGATGCTTCTGTGGTGTTTGGATCAACTACAGTGATTCAATACTGGAAGAATAACTTCTGTGTCCTCTTATTTCCAAGCAGTTTTCAGATATTGTGCAGTGGGCATTCAGGCCCGCTGTGGGGAGGCCTGAGGGCTGCCAGTGACTCTGCCA
This sequence comes from Falco naumanni, assembly GCF_017639655.2. Taxonomy (NCBI): domain Eukaryota; kingdom Metazoa; phylum Chordata; class Aves; order Falconiformes; family Falconidae; genus Falco; species Falco naumanni. The sequence goes on from NC_054068.1 coordinate 12,926,297, forward strand.
CAGAAGGCATCACACCTGCTAGCTTTTTCTTTTTTCCTTCTTTTTTCCTTTTCTTTCAAAAACCTGAGGTAAGTTATGCGTTGTATGTTGTTGTTGTTCCTTAGATAGGTTTCTTCTCCTGCCACAAGGCTACAGATGGGGGCTGCGAGTTGCAGATGAACTGAGAGGGGTACTGGGAAGGCGGGCAGTGTGTTACATGCCCGGGCTCCCTGTGGGGGTAATGGCTGGCGTGGGGCAGGGCTGACTGTCCCCATGCTTCCTCGGTGCCCAGGGGCCCGTCCCCAGTGAGAGGAGTCCCCGTGGTGGCATGAAGGCCACCTTGAAGGTCAGCTGGTGGCTGGCTGCCAGCTTCAGCGCAATTCCCACCACCCTGTTTTAGATGCGTGTATCGCACTTTCTGAGTCCAAGATTTCACTGTGTGCTCTAAATTAGCTTTCATTTCAATAAAAATGAGAGCATGTATTCACTTCTGCTGAATGTGCATCTCCTGTGTGGAGTGGAGCTGCTGGAGTGTCCTAAGCTTGCTTATTTGTATTTAATATCCAGGAAGGAGCGTGTGAGGCTGAGGCTGAGCAGCTGGTGCTGCTACAGGTTTCCTTCGTTCCTGGTAAGTAGAATTTTTTGGTTTCTTAGGCTTAAAAAAGCTCTCAGTGAGTCTTTCGGACCCCACAGGTTGCAGTATCCCTGGCAGACTCCTCCGTGTGCCGTGGCTGAGGGCTTGAAGAAGCGCTGTGGAGTGGCGCTGGTGACTGTGCTTGTGCCACTGGGTGCCCTCTGTGCTGAAAGGTGGAAGGCAGCACCGTGCGTGACTGCGCTTGGTGCCTCGCTGGGAACACCTCCGAGCCGTGTGGCTGCCCCACAGCAGCGAGCTTATGTTATAGAGCAGCTCCCTTCCTGAAGCCAAAGGGTGCTTTCCTCTGGTTCACCGTCTGAGCTTTCTGCGGTGGTGGCCCCAGACCCTTGGGCTTGTGCTAAGAGGAAGGACAGGTGTCAACGAGCAGAAATAGTAGGGATGGAAAGAAAGCTTATTTTCTGATAGATGGAGTGTAGCAAGCTTTATGAGGATGGGGCGGAGGGAGCATATTTATACAGCTTCCTGCTCCACAGAGCCCATTTTGCTGGGGCCCAGATCCTGTACACGTGTGGCTGGTGCTTAAGAGGTGCAGAGTGCCATTGTGCTGTGCTTCCAGACCAGAGGGTCTACAGCCACACAGAGTGGGCCAGATCAGCTGGAATTTAGTTGAGACTGAGACAATATATGAAACAGGCTGGAGGAATGTTAATAGTTTTGTCTGCATGGTTTATTAAAATTTTCATCGTTTTCCATCTTAACCAAAAAATAGTACTACCAGCTGCACAAATACTGTGGCACTCACTCGGTGCTGACTCACTCAAGGAATAGTGCGGACCCTGCAGAATTAGCTGCAGTGTCTTTTTACAGTGATGTAAAGCTCGGGTTCTGTAAACTGCTGCCCGTGGACCCTTCCTGGAACAAATTCTGGGATGGGAGTGAGGGAAAGTGTCTCAAATTTATTGAAGATCTCTGCTTATACTCTGATTTTACCTACTTGTGGGACTTTTCCCTTACAAAGTGCTTCTGCTGAAGATTATGACATTTACATGCCAATGGCTCATGTTTGGTATAAGTAGTATAATTATATTTACTTTCTTGTTGAGTGTGGGTCAAGCTGAGGATGTTCCAAGGCTACAAAAACCATAGGTAGGAGGATTTCTGACTGTAAGGCCTGCCTTTGCACTTAACCTCTTAACAAAGAAAATGCTCAGAGTTTAGACTGCTGCATAAGGAGTTAAATCACTTGTATTTCTCACTGTCAAATAGCTGGAAGAAGGTGGTGGTGGTGGAAAGATAAAGTTATTATCTGAAAATCTCAAAACTTCCTAGGAGATTTGGGCATCCTAATTACACTGAAATGTGACTGAAATATAGCTAGGTTGCTGTGTGCAGAATGAACCTGATTTTACACTTCTTTTAAAATATATGAAAGCATGGGGAAAGAGGATGTAAAAATGTTTGTGCAAAAAATGCTTTCAGTGTGATTCATGTGACATAAATCCAAGGTGCTAGTGTATTTTTTCATTTTGCGTTTCAAGGTCACGTGTATCTCATTCACCTGATAGATGAAGATACCCTTCTAGTTGTACTTCTTGAAACAACTTACTGCAATAAACTAGCTACATTACTAGGGGTAAGGAATTGCCATACTTGGGAAAATTGAGAGCTGTTGTTGTGGAAAACATACACAAGCAAGGTTTTGCTTTTCTACAGGCTTTCTATTTTGAGCATGCTCAGTGGCAATAAATTTGTATTGCCATCTTTTACATGCATGTAGGTTTTGCAAGCCAGCAGGAAGTTATTAATCTATCGCTTACTATTAAGATGACAGTGATGTTTAGATCCAGAACTCAAGTAGAATGTGCATCACAATTGGATGCTGCTGGATAACAGTCCCAGAAGCTTCGTTATGATATGTGATGGATCTATAAGACAATTGTTTCAGGGCACTTTTGTGTATATTGTTAATATGATGCATGATGACATGACCAATTATAGTAAGCTAATGTTCAAACAGCATGTCACAACCTGTGTATCAATGCATTGGATCTCTTCTCTCAACAAACAAATGAAACTGAGCAAGATGAGATGAAGAGTCATTGACCTCATAAAAGGTCAAAATCCTTTTATACTGACCTCCCTACTACAACATAATTATTGGAACATTATTTAAATCTGTGAGGAGGAAAATTAGCTTTAATCTTGAAATGTGTGATTTGGTATGTCAGAAAAAAGCATGTCTTAAGTTTCCAGAGGTGGAAAAATTGATCTGTGGTAGAGGTTGTGGTGCTAGAAGTGTTTCCAAATTCCTATACGCAGCCAGCTGTGCTCCCAAAAGAGGTGGTTTGGCTCAGGTGAGGAGAAACCACAGCCTTGCTCCTCTCGCCTCAGGGCAAACTAGGAAAACTAGCAACAGAAATTCCCCTTGGGTAGTGGGTGTGGGAACTTCCCTCATTTCTGGGGTGAAGTGGAACGTCAAGTATGAGCAGTCGTCCCTTCTCGTGCCTGGAATGTGTTTGAGGGGCAACAGCTCCAGAATAAATTTGTGACATCTCTCAGCATTGAGCTGTGTGTTTGGAGCTGGAGAAACAGGCCTGTCTGATGTTCATTGGCTAAGTATTGTGAACAGTGACTTCTCTTTCTATAAAGGCTATCCTTGCAACACTTACCTTGGTGTAGGAAAGCATCTTGTTTGTTTGGCTCTTACATGCATGGTGTAGATGACAGAAACTGTAGTCTGCTCCGAAAGAAAATGTTCATATACGAAACCAAACTCCTTTGAAGTGACTTACTCCACATCTGTTTCCGCAGACGGCCAAATGCAGTGTGTAGGGCCAGCATTTCAGAAGTACGCGGCTGCAATAAAATGATCTTTCCACTTTAGAATACTTTTTGGTCAGTGTGGTCATTCTGGGCACTTTTATAGAGGATCTGTGAACTTACAGTTCTGTTGTGTGAGCAGAAACTGTTATGAGGTAACATAAGTTGAGAGGTAACCTTTCAGCAGAATGGTTTGAGTTAAAATAAAGGAATTGAAAAAGAGTACAATGACCAAAAAAATCTATAAAAATGCAATTGCGCTAATATAATTTTATCACTTATTTAAAAATTTAGTCGACCCAAAAGACTACCAAGTGTGAAATTAAGGAACAGCTCCTCTACTTTTATGGAAATCACTCTTCTTCACTTGTCTAATAGCCTGATTTTGTCAGATCATTTATTTCCATGGTTTTAAAATGAGCTTGACAGACAGAATTTTATAACACCACTTTACTGCAAATAAGAACATCATTTTCGCTTATTAAAACTGAAGCTTAGAGAAAGCATTAAAATTAACAGTTCACTCTACTTTAACCTTTTGAATACTACTGTGACTTTACACTCCAGACTATGTGTAAGGAAAGACTCTGTGACTGCTGGGTACATAACTTGAGCAGAGCTCCAAAAGGACAGCCAAGCAAGGAGCTGCTTTGGCCGTACCTACAATCTGCTCACACTTGCCTTGATAACTCTGTCTATGCAAACATTTAAAACACCACTGACAGAAATTAATACTTGCTCTAGTCAAGGTGACTTCAGGCATCAGAACTGTGTAGTGAAGAGAGGCAGTGAATCAGTATGTTATAGCAAACATAGTCTGAGATTACAGGCATGTTACTGCATAGAGCAAACACCATAAAAAGCAGCTTATTCTCCTAACAGATGTTTCACTTTTTGTATGATTTTTCCTTTCTAAGCAATGAAAACTTTGACTGATCTTGGAGGTCACTGACAGATGATGAATTCTCTACTCCATAGCTGGCAGTAACTCAAACATCATGGCAATGGTGGTGGGACACATCCTCCTCCAGCTTGGCTTGTCTCCAGAGGGGAATGTCATCTTCACAGCTACAGCTGGACCTTATCTGCATTGGGGGTGGGGGGGGCGGGGGTGGTGTTCAGTAACGATAGTTTAGGTCAGGTTTTCCCATGCATGTTTGTGCAGCCTTGTTTTGCTCTCCGTTGTGTGCCTGGAGTTACTCATCGCCATCAGTTCTTGCCCTAATGTTACATCCTTTTTAAAAGCTAATTCAGTGAAGGAGTGGGAGTCCCAGGCCAGGCAGTGTTGCTGTGGCTCAGGCTGCTCCCTGTTAGCCAAGCCATCCTTCTGTTAACACTGGTTATTCCTGGAAGTTAGTGATGATGATAAAAATAGATTTTTCTTTTAACATTGTCAACCTTTTAGTAGATAACAAGGACAGATCCCTTCCAGGATCTTCACTGGAAAAACTGATTCAGACTGTGGCAAGACATTCACATCCTTTCTCTGCTAGCCCATACAACCTAAAAAATTAAGGCAGTAGAGAGAGACAGAAATGTGTCTGCCAAATGAGCTGAACTGGTATCTCCCCTCAAAGGCTTCTGTACCTTGGCCCAGGTAGGTTTTCCAAAGTTTCCCAATACCCAGGATGGGGGGTGAGGGGAAGACTCAAAGTCTCTTTGAGTTTAAGTAAAAAAGGAGGATGAATAAGAGAGGTTTTGTTTCTGGTTTTGACTGTGGAGTTACTCAGTCTTTAATCCAACCCTTCTTTTCTTCTCGTCAGTGTCTTGACATAAGATTTACGTATACTGTGTAGGTATTTAGGTATACTATTCCTGCCCTCAGATGTTCTGCAGTGGTATACCATGCAGAGCCTTGTTGCTGCTTTTTACTGTGTTTCATTTCAACAGCTAAAAGATTCCTTTACAAACTAATAACAGTGTGTTTGAACCCCTCTAAATGAAAGAACTGAATAATGTAACAGTGTTGACAATGGTCATGCCATGTTGATACAGCCTTTTGGTCTTGTTACAGATCATAACAGTGAGAGAACATGCTAGATGGAGAAAACATAGCTCACAAATTTCTCCAATACTGTTTGCTGAAAGTCCAGATTTAGTTTGAGTTCTAATTGCTGTATCCTTTCGGTGTGATTAAACCATCATTCCTTGCCTTTAAGGATCAATCCTCTGGACTGGAGGTTAAAGAATCAAATTGCCTCTGTGCCCTGAAGTCTGAGAATCAAATGAAGAAGTTTACTGCATGGAGACTTCAAATTTTAGTTGAACTAAGTCTAAAAAATGACCAGACAACTTTTTACTGTGATAGGGAATTAATCTCCCATTCGTACAAGAAGTGTTGGACAGGAGAGGCTACATAGAGTGGAGTAAGGTATGGTCCATGTTATTGGAAAAGGTGCAGCCTTGTATCATCTTCATAAATGAAGAAAGCCCCTCAGCAGCCCAGACTGAAATTAAAGTTGGTGGTACAGGAACATCTAGCAGTCTAAGTTTATAGTTCCTCTACGAACTTGATACAAGATAAGGAAAACAAATTTATATCAGGAATCCTTTGACAGCAAGTATGGAAATGAATAAACCTTTAAATTACAATTTCCCATCATTGGGCATCTAAAAAGGACCACTGAGATAAGGTAAAGATATATTGTTGTGAACCACAGCTGTAATAGCCAATTAGCCATCCAGTCAGTTAGCGTGCCAGAGAGGTACCATCAATTCTGAATTAATACGTGCTACAGCTTTCTCCAGCGTACCAAGAGAAATACAGCAGCTGGAGTAACAAGTAAAGATGAGGAGGTGTTGGAACAGCTTGTGAGGCAGGAAAGTTTTTCATTGTGTGATGCTGTTTTGCAAAAAAGCTCAGGAGCAGGAATCATGAATAAGAAATCTTAACATTTCTTCTTGGATTTGAAGTAAGAACTGGAAATCTATGTATTTTTCATCTCAAAACAAGGGCTTTCACATTTCTGGCCTCTCTAGAAAATAGTAAAGCTGAGATTTTAAATTTAGCCACAAGAACGTGAAGGGCTCTTAGGAGGCATCAAGGCTATCCTCTTGCCCCAGGGTGGTGTAACTGATCACTCCTGTGTCATTCCTGGCAGATGCTTATCTTGTTTTAAAACATCATTTTGGGAAACTGCACAATATGTCCAGGAAATAACTTCCTGTGCTTCGTGGTTTTTGCCATACAACAGTTCTCTCTCAATATCCAATCTGACTCTTCCTTCCTGTAATTTAAACCTGTCATTTCTTGCTCTATTCATTGTGGCTTAGGGCAGCTTTGAATTCACTCCTTCTTTTCTGCAGCCTTTAACGTTACTGAATTTTTATCAGGTTAACTGGTAACATACTTCACTCTTCCCATTGCTGGCTTAATAGTGCCAGTTAATTAACCTGCTACGTTATGGCTTCTTGCTTTATCATTGCATCTAGATTTTCTCCACTTGGATCACACCCTTGTTGAATAAAGGTGCCTCAAACTGGTATCAGCCAGGGTCTTCTCAATACACAGAGCATAAGAATGACTTTGTTTCTTCATTCGTATGTTGTGGTATATGTGTGTTTTTATACACCTGAGTATGTCATTAAACATTCTTACTAGCCCCCAAACATTTTTAGATCTTTTCTTAATTTTTCTGGCTCTTCCTGTAGCTCAACATGCTTGCAGTACACTATGGTTTGACCTGTTCAATAGTGTTTTATAAGCCTAGACTTTTATTTTATCGTTCAGGTCGCTGATGAGAGTGCTTAATAGTACCTGATCTAGAGCCCCTGTTTGATGCCTCTTTCTCATTTTGATAGTGAAATATTGGCAATTGCTCTCTAGATACAGTTGTCAACCACTTTTGCAGTCACTGTATTGTATTTTCATCAGCATTATGTGGGGTGTTGCTTTGGAAATCAGGAACAAGTGATAGCTGTTGAGATTTGCTTGAGAGTTCAATGAGTATAGATGTATTAATATGCATTTGGATTTTTTGACTGTTCAGTGAATGGATGCACATTTTTACTGGTGCAGCTGGTGCTTTTAAAAAGTGATGCATAGAAATTCACTTGCTAATGAAAATTGCTAAGATATCATAAAGTAAAGAAATGGGTTATTGGGTTCAGAAAACCAAAAATGACACTGAATCTAATTACCAAAGAGAAAGGTGTGCTGCCGTGAATTTGATTGAGATTTTATGTAAATCCCGTCCAGCTAGTCCACTCCAGCATTTAATTTATAAGTCTAATGGACAATAAGGATGCAGATACTGTAGACTGTGGGTAAGCAGCCACTCTGGTGAGCAGCTAACTTAAGTGAATGACAGACATCTTACCATTTCTACTGTGGCTTTTGTATACAATATTTGGGGTTGGGGATGATCAGAATACAGTGACCCAAAACTTTAGATTCGTGGCAATACTTTTTTTGTGTAGGAAGCAGAGTTTCAAATCCTACAAGCATGTCCTACTTAACAGCACCAGTTGTCAAAACAAACCCACAACAACTATCATAAATACAGGAGTAATAGTTGATGTGCACCAGTCACTCATCTGTAAGCACTTAATAGTTTCCCAGCCTCTGAATTAGCTAGTGGTCTGTTCCAAAACTTAGTTTATGAATTTAACATATCTGCATTCTATAGTTCATTCTGGAGTTGAAGCTGTATCAGGTGGAAGTGACAGAGGGGTTTGTGTATTTGAACCGATCCAGCAGACAGCACAATGACCTGTTCTGCTTTCCATGTTGTTAGTCTTTCTGTGGCTCCCAAACCAAAGAGTTCCAGATGTTCTGTATTCTTCAGTGAAATGTCTTCAGAGTTAGGAGAAGAAATTCACCAGTAACATTAGGTTATTCTTTTTTGATCAGAGCTTTTAACAGTCCCAGTTCTGAGTCTGACTTCACGATCTATGTACCTCACAACAAACTCCTTGAACTACACCACTAAGAAAAGATGCTGGCTCTTACTGTAGGAGGTGTGTACTTACTAAAAGAAAGGCGTAGTGTAAGGGATGTAACTATAATTTGTGCCATAAGCTCCCCACATGTTTTTATGCACCACTAGAAACCTCACTGGTTTTTGCAAGCCTTCTTCCATATCAGTAGAATGAATTACAGCTCAGTGTGTACCCAGAGTCAGTTTAAACTGGGAGAATTTTATATACAAAAGGACAAGCCTCTGAAGGTGACATTTGACTCTGTGTTCTCTGTAACACAGTTTATAATGTTGTATAATATGGGTTAACTTGGATATTGTGAAAAAAACCCAAAACTTAAGATGAGGAAAAAACATGAGATTTGCTCAGAGCTTCAGAAACGGGTCAGGGCACAGTCTCCTGGGTTTTGATCTGCTGAAACTCCACTAGCTTCTGTGGATTCTGCTGATTTAGATCATGCAAGTGGCTGGGCTTAGATTGCACTAGTGGTGTTAAGGCATATTCAGGCAAACCCTTTATTCATCAGTTCTGTGATGAGCACTTCATGCATAGCATCTTCTTTATCATTCCTCCCCATAATTCGATGTTAACATTTTCCCTTTCCTTGGTCTTTAAGATGTAAATAATCATCTGATTAAATATCTCTTGAGAAGATTATGCTATGGATAGAGGACTGTCACTGCACCCCTCACAATCAATGTTTCACTTGTTTATGTGATATATGTACACCTGTGAGTAGTTGCCATTACCCTTGATTGCAGCGTGGGAGACTTCTAGCTTGAAACATAACCATGCAAAAATCTGTCTTTTTTTAAATAGTGTCTTTCTGCAAATGCGAAATCAGGGAAATGCACTGACTATAGATAAAGTGGCATTAATGCTGAGAAAAAAATATTGTAACAAGAGTGTAGCAGTCATTGAAAGAGCTTTGGTCCCTCCATTGCTGTTACCATGAGTACTGTGGTTTATAGAGAACATTTCTTAGCAGACAAAAACTTGATTTCTTCCTAAAAATAAAATTCCTATAATGTCTAATGCTAGGTATGCACTGGGTTTCAGTGAGGCATCAGATACCTTTGCTTACAAAGCCTTACCTGAGAAATTAATTCACATAGGCTTCTTAGAAATGCTGCATGTGGGTTGAACACCTAGCTAGGGAGCTGTGCAGAGTGGAACAATAAAAGGCAATGCATCAAGTGTAGGGAAGTTTCCTGCTAATGTAATGTTAAGTCCAGTGTTATTTAACATCCTCATTAATGATCTGAAAGAGGAGAGTAAACAGCTGGTTAATGAAATTCACAGATGATACTAAATTGGAGACATTATAAATATCACTGAGGGCAGCGAAATAATAGAAAGGGAACTGAGATCAGAAACATGCCAAAGAAATAAGGAAAGGAATGTCAGCTGGGACAAATGTAAGGTAATGCCCTGGGGGAAAACGGAAACAAGTCTGTCTGGGAGGGGAAGCATGACAAGCAGTATCAGAGTATTCAAAGGCACCCCAGTTCTGCAGCATAGCCCGGCATGGATGAAACCCCAGCAATCCGCAGCAGCTTTGCACTACAGTCACAGCATAGCGTTAGCAGCCAGCTCCTCTGCACGGCTGGCATATAACTGGTCAGATGCCTCCACCAGAGCTGAGAACTTCCCTCCTCTGGGAAATCCTCTGCTGACCCTTAAACTGGCTTTTAGGCTGTTTTGTTGTTGCCACTGAGAGGCAAAACAGTTATAACAGGCTGAGAATTGGACCTGAAGGAGGAGAGGGATTATTTACAGTAGCACAAAGAAAGGAAGGCCAGGAGGACAGGACACTAGGGCTACAAAAATATTATTAAAAATGGAAATTTCAGCCTGGATGTCAGGGGAAAAGCTTCTAATGATGAGATATAATTAACCTGCAGAATAATCTTCTGAGGAAGTATTGGAAGCCCTGACACTTGGTTTTAAACACCGAATGGAGGAAACGCTGGAAAACACATGATAGGAAACAATCTAGAGTAGGCAGGGTGTGGGCTACATGTGTGTTCAGCTGGTCTGCTTGGTCTTATCAAAGAGAGATAAAAATCTCCGCCGTCTTTCACTATCACAGAGTGCTCCACACAAAAGTGGTGATTCTGGAGAATTTCTGTACATCTCAGTCACAGAGGCATTTTCACCAAAATACCTTTGCTGCACTATATTGAGATTTATTCAGTAAATGTACAAGCTTTGTTACTTATCTGTGGCTGAATGGATGTCAGTCACACTGAACACTGTAAAGGAAGAACAGCATTAAAACACTCTTTTGCTCTATATAGTGCTCTTTTTCAGTATGTGTATGTTCTAAGTGCTGTGCTGAGAACATTAAAAATGGTTAGCATGGAAGTAAAAAATTTTTACTACTGTAATTACAACAAAAGGCTACCTGTCAGAAAAATAAATGCAAGTAATCAAACATAGGTAAAAATCTGGCTTTGAACCGGGAGAGCCATTCAACCATGCCGTAAGGAGGCAGAGTTCCCAGTGACGTCAAGTGCTTATGCTAGAGTACGGTCGGGCTATGAACCAAACCCACCACACTGGAGCCAAACACGCTGGAATTAAACTACAGCTGTTAGGTTGTGCAGGAATGTATATTGTCCTGTAACTTCCCAGATGTTTGCAAGTGAATTTAAGGGGGTAGGTGCATATGTATACCTAGAAGAATGGCAAAAGATTCGTAAAAGGGTGATGAGGAAATGTGAATTATCTGAGAATACAGAGAACACCTGGAAATGGCTAAACACAAAATCTGCCCAAGAAAGTTACCTTCTCAGTGAAGTCTCACACTGTAGTGGCTTACCTAGTCCTTCCAGGATTTGTGTGGAGAACCTACAGATATAAGATGTGGATGAAAAGATCTCCATGCTGGCATGTGGCATACGCTGGGACAAGTGTTTTGCAAAAAAATATGGTAAATCCTTTCCAGCTTGCACTTCCTTTGACTATGAGTTTGGGAGCTTGGCTAATGGTCGATCATAAGTAGGTCTAGTATGAAACTCCTAGGAACATGAGTTATGGCATGGTATTTTCTGGCAAGTTTGCCAGATATGGAAGTACCTAGTTTACGTACGATGGCATCTACGACTTACATGTGTACACATGCAGCTGCATACTGATGTGGTAAGACCATAGTAAATGTATGTTTAAAACGTGCACATGTAAAGTATCTGAGCATGTATCATGCTTGATCAGATGTAGGGTGCACATGAAGCTGTAGGCTCACAGGGCTAAGCAGAAAATCTGATCCCATGCATTTAAGAACCACTCCATTAAGGCTTGCATTTGAGGTATCGTATTAGATGTTGGGTACTACTTGATCATAACAGCTTGACCTATATCAATTATTTTGTTTTTCTTGTGGATGTGTTAGTGAAACAATTTAGTTTCTTCTTTGGGATGTTTTTCTTTCAGTAATTGCTTGCGTGTGTCTTCTGTCAATTTCCAAATGCACTAAAGAAAAGTTCAAGAGTATAAGCATAGCCTTAATTTTCTTCTGATTTACACCAAATGATGGCACTACACTGAACCAATTCCAGCAGTGAGGTTGCATCAGGATATAGTTTGATCCTCTGATTGCAGCAGTGTCAGTCCTACTTAAGATAGCAGGCATAAAGGAGCTTTAATTCAAAGAGAAGTTGTTCCCTAAAATTATCTCCTAATGGTGCTGAGATACTGTACTTATCCCAAATACAGATGTCTGTGGTGCCTTAGACATCACAGCATGGTACCTACTGGGTAAACGTGGACTTTTAAATAGATCTGTGTGAGTTGATCAAAGCTGCAGATAAAGGGATATTATCTAAAGGATTTAACAATGAATAGGAAATAAATGCCTTTGGCTGAGGGAAGGTGTATGCTGAGTTTTGCTGATGTCATTCTGACAATGAGATCTATGATCTGGAGTCTAGATACCTGAGATGCTTGCAAAGTGCTAAGACGTCGTTGAGCCTTTCCGGCGGGTGAGCGGGCAGGCAGCTGGGCATTGCCGTGCCTTCTGACAGCACCAGCCATGGGCTCTGGCCACTCCGCGCTGCAGTGTGCCGTGCTCGGGTGCAAGTTGTGGCTTGCCCCACACAAGGGAGGTGTGAGGGGCGTTAGGAACAGTGGTCAGCCCCTTGCACCGGTGTACCTGCCTGGGAGCAGCTGCAGTGGGCCTCCACAGGGAAAGGCAGGGCTGGAGGAAGGGCTGAGACCCCTCTGTGGCTGTATGGTGCCGGCCCCAAAAGAAAGGAGCGTAGGGAGAGTGGGGGATCAGTGTTTGCCTCACAGTGCCTCAAAATTGCTGCCTTTAACAGCTCCCAGCACACTGATGCAGGCCATGGCTGCTGTCAGACATGTTTGGTGTTTTTTTTTACTACAGCCATGCCAGTACAGGGCTGGAAACTTATGGGCAAGGAGGGAATAGATAATCTAAAGACAACTTTGTCATCAGACCCCCAGAATTAAGTAAATGTCTAACTTCCATTGGAAGTTTGGTAACCCGAATGTCTGGAAGGATTTAGGTCTTGGTGATTCAGTGTTAGAAATGAGGATGAAATCAATAACCATGATTTCTAACCCTGTGCTCCAGCAACTGTGTATTATGGAACCATTCCAATTGTGTTAGAGACAACTTCTCCCCGAGTCAGTGTTGCTGATGTGCTCTGATAGAGGTACCTGGATAAAGAAATCCGCTTCAGATCAATGGGGTTCTCCAGCCTGCCCATATTTCCTGAAGATTTATGAAGTGAGCTTTGAAAGCAAGCTTCATCTATGATGGCTGAATGTTGGCACTATGTCTCACAGTTTGACAGGGTGCTTGGTTTTCTTCAGGGGGTTCCAGATAATTACTCTGAATTTTGCTTTTTGGATGAAACCTGTTAGTAATTTCTAAAAAAAATTTACCGAAACATTTCCAGGAAATTTGGCTTTTACTGAAAACGGACTGTTTAATTTCTATTCCACTGCATTTTATGTTTATACTATCTGACAATTCTGTCTGTACCCAGTATCCCTTCTGAGTCCTTGATGGGTATTAATGGTGAACTGCTTCTCAAGTATCTAAAATATTTAAATGCCCTGTTGGTCATGTAAGTGTTTCTTGAGCACATCAAAGAGTGAGGCACTCACAGAGGTCTCCTTCACTCTTGTGCTTTCCTATTTTCCTACTCAGTTTTGAATACTTGAAAACACCTGGGCTTGAATGGTGCAAATAAATGACATCTGATCACAGCCTAAAAGCTGGAAAACATTAAGTTCACTTGAGAGGAACAAATTTCCTTTGGTGTTCAATGGAACTCCTCATGATGTTCAATAGAAGTCCCCATAACTCCTGGAGTTGTTGGAGGCACTCAAAGTATTTCCTTGTAGTTGGGGGTTGAGACTGGGGTTAGAGAAAGCTTTTTGAACTGAGAAATTATTTTGACAGGGTAGTCAAAATGTTCCATCTTGAAACCTTGGGCTTATTAGCAAGAAATAAAGAGTTTCTTCGTCCCAGTTTTTCTTCTTTCTTTGCCCTGGTGCTAACTCTGATCAGTTGGTTACCTATGACCTCTCAGAATAAAATAGCCTTTCATGTGTGCAGGGAGCTGTTTGCAAAGCAGCCCTGCACCAAACAATTTTACTTTTCATGGCCTATATTGCAGTAAACCTAATCAGTATTTATAAATCAGAACTTTAACTTAGATAAAAAGTAGGATTTTATAAACTAAATCATTATTGTATAGCTTCAGAGTAATAAATCAGTCACCTGTATCCTAAGTGCAAAGTGAAGATTTATAAATCAAAGCATTTTATTTAGGAATTTCTAGCATGATTTGTAAATCTGCTGTAGAATTTGTAAATCCAGATTGGGGTATGTAAATCCATTTCATGACTTATAAAGTAGTTGAATGTTTTAGCTAAATCTAATGTTTAAAATAATGATTTCTGAATCAAAACTTTCTGCTAAAGATTTACTGGTGAGTTTTATAAATCAGAGGCAAGATATATAACTCAAACTGTGAGAAGTGCAGATTTATAAATCCAACTTGTAAATCAACAGAAAAAACATCATGTTTTACACTAAATAATATTTTACAAATGGCACCTCATACATCATGCAATCGCCACAAATCTTCTACATGGGAGTCAGGGTACATAATGTGTGACTGAATCAAAAAGAAAAACTGTGAGAAAGACTGCACAGTGGGTTAAATGCTCAGCTTGAGCCTTCCAAGATTTGGCTTGTGTTACCCACGAACCAAGTTCAGTGGCGTCAACCTAGTCAGTAGTGGACATTTGTCCAAATCAATACATGATGGCATAATTCATAACCTTGGCAACTGCAGCAGAGGGGAGGCCCCACACAGGAGTAACAGGGGTGTTGTAGATCATGATTGAAAAGCATTGGCAGAGCTGTGTGGGGAACCTTATGCAGCACCTGTCTGCAATGCACCTGTTATAGCAGGCTGTCCCTTTTAAAGGAGCCAAAATCCACAAAAAAAACCCCAAACCAAAACAAAAAAACCACCTACCCCCCTCCCCCTAAACACCAATGATCTAACAGACCTTTCCACTAATGTAATATCTAGATGAGGGTAAAAGAAAAAAAAAAAAAAAAAAAAAAAGAGGTGTGAGATTCTAGTTGTATGCAGACATCATTAAAAGGATGTAAGAGAAATCCTCACTTTTTAATTGCAAAATAAATCTGCATTCCCACAGCAGAATTTAGGTCCAAAAGCAAATATTAGAGAGTAAGATAGGTTATAGGTTCTGTAGGGGCTTCACAACTTGGTGGCTGGAAATTCTAATCAGATTTGGAGGTGTTGGGGTTACATCTCCACAGCCATGGAAAACAGTCTTTTCCCCTTGCCTTATCACTTGTTTAGAACCAGCAATCTGCCTTTAATGGCCAGCTATCGTCACAGCTCGGTGCTTTCCCTCTCCTCCTACCTTCCACCTTCAGTGCTCACATGGAGCTGCAGATCTTGGATGTGGTGTATGATGGTGGCACTGCCTCTTTTAATGCCTTTTCAGTAGGACAAACAGAACTGTGGTGGCCTTCAGGAGCTCAGATGCTCCCAACCAGGATGCAGCAGGGGGTCTTTATGGACACTGGGGCTTTTCTGTTCTTTAGTGGGCAAATACACTGTAAAGGTAGGATCTGAGAGCTTCAGTTGGTATCCAAGTCAGAAACTACTTGTTGCACAGAAAAATTATATGGGGAGAAGGTATAGCTGTCCTTGCTTTTGAGAGAGTTTTTCTCCTGAAGGAAACTTTCTGTCACCTACCTGAGAGTGAAAAATATATTGTCTCTCAAAATATTTTTTTAGAATTAACTGTTGGGAGGTCAGGCTGAGATTTATAGATAGTGCCACTAATTTTTTTAATAGGATCCTTAACTTACTATTTTTCAGTTTCAAAGTAAAGAAATTACAAATGAAATTTGCATTTAATATAATTTTTCAGATTTCAGTTCTGGAATGCAAGAAGCTCTGTATATTCCCTAATGAAAACATTGAGTAGAAATAGAGTTGAAGCTGAGAGTGGTTTTCAGTTACTTGGGGGTAAAAGAAATAACCAGGGTGTTGTAATTATCCCTAAAACAACAAAATTCAATAGACATGAATAAACTTAAAAGGAATGCAAACGTGTTAAAGTAGGGAAATACCTAATTAAGGCAAGTAAACAACCTCCACTGTGCCCTGTAGTGATGCCATACAGTAATTATATAGCTATGCATGTTATTGTCCACTGGATCCGATTTTTTATGATCCTTTGACTTTTGCACTTCTCCCTTCCTTTGTAGCATCACTGCATGGCAGAGAGATACAGCGTGTGCTGAGGGAGTGAGCAGGATGTGGAGATACAGGCTAAGGGTAGCTTTGAAGGGAGAAGCAGGCAAGAGGGACCACACGAAGGGAGCAAGAAGGGTCATTTAGGGTCAAAGGAGTCTAAAGGACAATGGCGCATAACAGAGCAAAACCAGGGCTGGGCAAGTCATCTTTTAAAGGCCTTTTTGACATTACTAGCAAGAGAGGAGTTGTGCTTTTTGGATTTATTTAAAGCCAGACTGCAGGGTGAGAGAGCGGCAGTGCCAAAGCAAACCATAGGCCAATGACTTGGGTAGGGATGTCTCAAACTGGTTTTGTTCACCAGATAAGATCTTTGCAGAACTCTACCCGGAGTCCTAAAGTACCTTTTTCTGATGCATTTCTTCCTACATCCCTGCTTCAGAGCCATCATCTTTTCTGCTGTAGTGTCCCATGGAGCCAAAGCTGCCTTCCAAGGGGTCATGCAGCTACACAGACTTTGTATTGGTGGCCAAATCTTCTACAGTGAAAACTGTTTAACATGGATCAAAGATTTCTTATGCCTTCCACTTGTTACAATCATTAAGATTGTACCATGAAAAGTAGGAACTAAGTGGACATTCCTACAGCTTGTCACACCATTAAATAGAGCAACCTTTGCTAAATTCCTCAATAACTATAGCTTTGGAACAGTCCACAACAAACTGTAACTACCTGGAAAAATTTGAGAGTTTTTGATGTTGCTATTAAAACATTTGAACCAGTGGAAATCTGATGGTGTGTTAAAATGCTAATTTTTTTTTTTTTTAGTTGATACATCCCTGGACAAATCATTCTGAGTTATAAACTAGGAGAGGCTATGGTGCAGTTTTCAAACATTACAAAAAGGTCATCCCTCACTGTTAAGTGCTAAAGCTTATCTGTAAAACCTCCATTAAGTTTTTGAGTTTCCTGCCTCCCTTTGGATTTATAGCCAGGTATAGATATAAGCTTAATTTTTTTCCTTCCGATACTTGCACTTTTTTAATGTCAAAGCTCTCGCAATTTTTCTCTTGTAAACACTAGACAAATATTTTCGTTTTATCTTCTTACATAATGATTCCAAACAGGTCTTAAGTGAGTTGCAGTCAGTCCCTCAGAGAAAAATCTCTGACTGAATTTCTTTTTCGGGAAACAATTCAAAACTGTGTGGGCCTTCAACTGACCTGGCAGTTGTCTAAATACATTAGGATGCACTGCTTTAAAAGGCAAGGTTGTGTCTGATTCCTCTGAAATGGCTGCATTTTCGTTAGCCAGCCTTCCTTGTTCTCCACTGTAGCCTGGAATTCAGGGGCAATGCTCCGACAAATCCAGGCTATATTCCGGGAGGAGTAACAAAGCAGCAAATATTTAAGTGGTTTTGAATGCAGAGCGCCTTATTCAAAGACATCTCAAATATTACTCTACTATTTGACATGACTTAATGACTTATAATATTTTGGTTCATAATAGAAGACAAAGTTGAATGGCAATTAAGTCACATCCCTTAAGCTATATGGCAATACTTGAAAAGCTTGTATTGAAAGTGGAGCTATGTCTTCTGTCATGATATGGAATTTGTGATAACTCTAACCTCATCAGATTGTGCAGGTCAAATCCTGAGCTAGACATGGCAATATGGACATTTTGTAAGCCTCTCTAAGCTCCAGGGTCACTCAGTCTTAGTCAGATCTTAGAGCAAAACAGCTGCTTCTTGGACCAGAAATCCTGTCTCCTTCTTGGACAGGAAAGTTGGCTATTGCCCGCACCAGAGGGCACAGTGATTAAAAGGCTGTTGGCCGCCTAGAGCCTTGCCTATAGCTGTGGGCAGGAGGGTCACACTGATGAAAGCAATCATTAGAGTATCAGAAAATCCAAGTCATTATCCTAATGCAAAACAGAGAGGACTAAACACCTCAGCAGGCTGTGCTTCAGTGACTGTGATCACTAGAAGAAACTGAGATTATTTCCCTTGCACCTAACCTCACATCTCAGAAAGCCTAACTGCAGTTCTATGGTTGCCTGATTTACAGGCACATTACCAAAGCTAATTACAGTTTTCATACCCTTGTGATTCATTCCCAAATCACAGAAATTAGTTTAAGGATTCCATCACCCCTTCTTCTTCTGGAGGTGTATTCTGAAAATGCAAAAGGAAAATACTAAAGTAAAAAAGAAATAGATGGGGATTAGATGACAAAGATACATAAGAGTTACTTGCTAGTTGTATAGTGTGCAATTAAAAATAGAATGCTATATTAATACCAACATCTTCTGTTTATACGTGGACTGCTATTCATATAAGAAACTGAAATTACTTTCTGAAAATAGGTAAATGCTACTCCGGTCTTGCACATAGGAAAAATGTGTTATATAACTTATAAGCAACATATCCAATTTATTCAAATGCATGTTCCACAGAGGTTGAGTGTCAAGACTGGGGAGTTGAGCCCAAAACACTGGACTTCAAATAGGGCTTTTTCTCACCTTGCAGCTCAGAATTCCCAGCAGTGACAATACCATCAGAATGAAATACCAAACCACAGTGCTCCATTCCAGAAGAAACATGAAGACATATCTCTTGGGTTCTCATCATAAATACATTCAGCATGACTGACTAGGGCATTATTCAGTACGGTATGTAACTCAGCCTTCACAACATGGAAGTGATACAGGAGAGAAGACCACCCTGCAGGGCACAAAGAAGTGATAATCGAGAAAAATTGTTATCTGTCCTGCCACAGAAGAAGTCATGTCAACTACATGTACAACAGTACAGCGTGGTTGACAAAGCTGATAGAGGAGAGAGTGCATCTTTTCCAGCTATACACTGCTGCCTCCATCTTCTGCTGTTACAGCCTTGGATACAGCTTTACTGCTTGCATACTTCAGATGTCACTAGCATTGGCACAGAGAGGATGGTGAAGTCTTAGTTCTTTCATATTCTGTAGAATTTGATTACACAGATTCTTCTGAAATACCAACTCAGGCTTCCCAATTGTGATTGGTAGTAAAACCGATGAGCAGTAATAAGCAATACCAATACTTAAACTCTTGCTAACATCTTTAGTCATCTTGCTGACCCTTTCCTCTCTCCTGGCTTGTAATCTAAAAGGAATATATACTTATATAATCACGGAAGATGACTTTCCTTGTGTTTGCACTTTTTCATACTGTAAGACAACCAAATCTTATCTTTTTTTTTTTTTTTTTTTACTGGCAGTAAATGGATTTGCAAACTTTTCCTATCTAAGATTTAATCAAAAATTATTCATCATCCTGAAGCTTTTGTGTGCGAGGGTTTCTCATCAAGTCTTTGCTTCATTTGTGACAAACATAACTCATAAACTTTGTCTGACAAGGGAAAGTAGATTATCTTCTGCTAGTAACTCATTTCAGTTTCAGAAAGAGGAAAAAAAAACCCTGAGAAAACAAAAAGTTCTAAATGTTGTCATTCATTTTGCAGCCATTTCTTCATCCAAATTGTAGGAACGTTTTCTACTATATAAGGTCTGGCTTGCAAACTTGCTAGTAATTTAGTAATTCAAGTGAAAGGAACAGACTTCAGAGAGAGCAATGACTGGCAACTAGTGAAGGGCTGTATGGGTTTCTAATGCCATTACCCTCAGAGGTAAAGGGAGAGTATAGTTATTCTGGACTACAGTCTCCTAATGTGGGTATTCTGTCTTTGCTTGACAACTTAAATGTCCCTAGCTCTCATTGCAGGGTGATTTTTAGCATAAGTACCTGCTTTGATCCATGTTGCAGTGTTTCTTTTGTTTGAGACCCAGGAGTCAACCTGGATATAGAGAGACATTCAAACACAGAGGCTTGAATGGCAACCTACTCATAGATTACAGCTGAGAAAAAAAAAAAAAAAAGAAAAAAAGAGAAAAAAAGCAATATAGGACCAAAGGACATGCTATTCTACCAGGAAGCAAAAAACCCAAAAACTGTTTTGTGTGATTAGCATAAGAATGACCCACAAAATCATCTGCTTCATTAAGAAAACTTTTATTCTAAAAGTTTTTAGGTAAGGACTTAAGAAAGCCATTTTGGCTCAAAAGTCAGCACAGGAATCTTTTTTCAGTTTAAGTAACTATCTTGTATTTGTTAAACTTTTGGGAAGAATGACCTAGGGGTTTCTTGGTTATTGATACAAGGTAAAATAATTGCTAAAGTGGAGAGAATCCTGCCTTTTGTGTTCCACCAGAGAAACACAGCAGGATGCAAAATGTCCTGTTCCTTGCCTGCTGTTTGCCACCAACATGGTTTTGCATCCGAGAGCTGTGGAAAAAGCCTAAATGTCTCTCTTAGCTAGGCAGGGCTCTTTCAGACTGATGTAAAATCTAGAGGTATTTTGCTTCTTAATACATGCAGGGTAGGGGCCATTACTAAAGAAGTTTCTTGATATTTTTGCACTTCTTTCAAGCATTTTCTCCTGCTTATCATATTTAAAATTGGCTGTTATTTTGTCCAAGGAAAGAAATGCTTTAGGAGACATTGGCTTTGTTGTGGCTGCTTGGATTCATCCGATGCTAAACAGAAGACATGCAGGTATTCTCCTGCTTTGCGTTACATAAGCACTGAAAACAGATAATTTAGGTTGGGGCTGAGAAGCCCAATCCCTTGTTCCATGCACAGCTATGCCGAAATTTAGAGTAGATTGCTCAAGGTTTGTCTGTCTTATGTACACAAAAATTTAAAATCTCCATGGATGGAGATTCTGCAGCTTCTCTGGGCAAGCTGTCCTAGTGTATAAAATAGTCTTGCTGTGAACTTTTATTTCCCCTTTTAACCCATATGGATTTTCCTGCTGCAACTTGTGACCACCGCCTCTTGTTCTTTTGCTGTGCATCTCTGAGAAGAGTCTCTGCTATAACCCTGCCTTAGCTAATATAAGAGAGCAGCTATACTCTCCCTAACCCACCCCTTCTCCAGGACAAACAAATTCAGTACCCTCAGCCTGTCCTCTCATGTCTTGAGTCCACTGGACTCTCTCCAGTTTGTTGATATTGCTGCTTAGCTGTAACTATAGCTGTACCTATAAAACTAGAAAGGTTCTTACTAAGGTGACTGGCCTGTGTCATACTTGTAGCTCTGAATAATATACAACCATGTTTTTCTCTTTCATAAAATTACCCAAAAGCATTTGTGTAATAACGATGCTAAAATAATCTTGATTATACTTGTTTATATCAATTCTCATCAGGCATGATAAATATTAATGCAAGAATGAGTGTAAAGTAAATTGAGATGATCACAAAACAGCACTTTAAAACAGAATTGTCATCCAGTGGATCACCATGCCTACAAAGAATGGCAATAAAATGTATCAGTTGGCCTTCTGAGTACTGTCTTTCACATGTCCATGTTCCTTATGAAACTTGGAAACGGAATTTAGATGTGGAATCAAAGCTTCAATTTATTAAGGTAGAATGGATTCAACAAATGGTATAGAGATCGCATGATTTTGATAATAATTTTGTTTGTGTGACTCTATCCATGACAGCATGTGTGTTAGTCTGCTAACAACGTGTATTGTTTGATTTTAACAAAACAATCAGTGGAAATTGAGATGGGGGAAACTGACAATTAAAAGGGATTTAATGACAAAAAAAACCCCCAAACCCAAACTCGGCAGGAGGTTGTACAGAAATACAGCAGTGTGTGTTGCATGAGTAATATCACCTGATCTGGCTAGATATTTCTAAGGAAGGGAAGCTTAGAAATTTAAGAAAGGCACTGAGTAAATGCAGATGGGTCTGCTAGCTCTGTGAACTGAACCCCAGTGACAGCTGCTGAGCCTAAAGTCAGGACTATGTATGAGCTTCTCCTTTGTAGTTGTTTCTTTCCTGTTTTGTATTTTTTTAATTTCGTTTCTTGCATGTGATTTGTTCACAGTGAAGTTAAGCCCTGTATTTTGGCTCTTTAATTGTGCTATTGAAGATGCGTCGCTTGGTAATCTCTCAGAAGTTGAATCTAAAAGTGTGGCTATTGCAGCAAGTCCGAGGGCTTCTTGCTCACTGGGATGAAGAGCTGGATGGGTGAGCGGCAGCCTCAGTGTGTGACAATTTTGATAATTAGATGTATGCTACATTTTGGTATAACCTTGTGTATCCGTTTAAATGGCTGTGCTGCTAACAAAAGGACATAAAAAAAACCCCAAACGGATCTGGAATTGGGTATACATGAAAGATGCCTGTGATTATACAGTACTTTGGTGTGGCCTTGGGCATCCGTTAAGCACGTCTGCCTATGCTGCAATGGTAAGTGCTGCTGGATGCATGATTGGCACAAGCGCCAGAGGCTTGTGACATCTTTTTGCTTGTGAATTTCTTTACAAAGATAACTGAAGAGAAGCTTTAGTCTTTCTTTCATCTGTTTTTTCTCTGCTGTTTATTCACTTCCTTATGATCACTGATATGTTTTCTGGGCCATGCCCAGATGATTAGCTGCAGTTTAGCTCAAGGCTTCATAAAACGTGGCTTTCAAATGAGTTAGTGATAGATGGGTTACATCCAGTGGTGTATGTAGAGCTAGGAATGACAGCTCTTGCTACCACTTAGGATTGTAGTAAACCCACCTCCCCACCCCTCCACCCCAACTTGGAAATGTCTAATTTGGAGAGACTTAATTTAAAAGAATGTGTTTATTGCCCTGGTTGTGGAAAACATCTTTCTTATTCTATCATTTTGTGTCAGTCAGGCCACTACCCCTTTAAGTTAGTAGGTGAACTCCTGATTGATAATAAGGGAGGACAGGTGGTATTGTGTGAAACCAGGCAAACGAGTGCTGTTGAGATGAGAGCCTCGGGGATCCTCAAAGAGCAGAT
This sequence comes from Falco naumanni, assembly GCF_017639655.2. Classification (NCBI taxonomy): domain Eukaryota; kingdom Metazoa; phylum Chordata; class Aves; order Falconiformes; family Falconidae; genus Falco; species Falco naumanni. Next base: position 12,949,260 of record NC_054068.1, read on the forward strand.
AGAGCTCTTCTCACTGTTATCTGTGCCTTGCCTCTGTCCTTCAACCATGTGTACAACGCCAGGAGTCTGGTTATTGGTGAGTCATACTATGAATAAGGTGGAGAACACTTTTAAAGTTAATTACTTTTAATGAATGCTGAGTATTATGTGATATTTTTTCTGTGTGGTTCTCTACCCTAATCCCTGTCCTGACAGGTGATGGTGTTTAGGTAGAGCAACATGTAGCATGGGCTTTTTGGGAAAGCTGATAACGGCCTGTATGTGCTGGGAGGTAAACAGGGTATAAAAATCATCTGATTTTGAAAACAAAAGGCAATCATTGTGGTAGATGAAGAAATAAGACAGTCTCTTTAAGGCTGAAGGAAAAAGAAGGGTTCAGATTTCCCCACATCACAAATTTAATGGCAATAATTGTATTTTTTAAAAAAAGTCCTCATTGGAGATACTCAAGCTTGTCAGACTTTGTTCTAGTGTTTTGGGGTTTTTTTTAGCATGTTAATTATGGTAACGTAGTATCAACTGAAAGTGTTTACAAAAGTCTTCTGTATATGTTTATATATGTATGAATGATCATGAGGAACACACATTCCATGAATAATTGGAGGACTCTGCATGGCTGGATACTAGCTTAAATTTGGTCAAAATTTTGTGGAAAAATGATTCAAGTAAGAATTAAGAATTATTTCTTAGTAAGTTAATTCAAAGCACTTAACTTGGTGTCTTTTTTTACCTTAAACTGTAAAAAGATGACCAGTTATGCTGTTAGCTGGATTTTGAAAATGGAAATAATTATGTAATTAAGAATGTGCTCCAGTTCTATTACACTCTCCATAAAATTCCATAGTCTTAAACCCAACACGTTTTAAAATATTTTACTAAATATATTTCATGTAACTGAATTTTATAACCTACCAAGTTGTGCAATTAAGTAGTACATGACTATTTCTTACAATTAAAGATTGCAAGGGTCTTTCTACATACAATATGATATATTTAACAACTTTTTATGCTAAATAGTTGACATAGTTACTGTTGTAGTCACTTAATTCAATTTTAATTAGCCAAACACTAGTTTGAAAATGTGAGCTTTTCATTAACTGACACTGCTCATATTTTTACTGGTTGTTTTCCCCATAGTTCTTTCAAATTATGTATGTATAATGTGTTAATGTTCATGAAATGCATTTATCATTGAAGGAAATGCCAAAATTATTGCAGAGTGAAGAGAAATATGTGTGTGTGTTTTTTGACAAGTGTAGCTAGAGCCTGAGATTAAAAAAAAAAAAAAAGTGTTGTTTTTTTTTTTAAAGTAGTAACCAAGTACCACCCCTGTAGAAAACTCTTCTGGTTTGGTTTTATCTTGGACCAAACAGTGTTTCTCTTCCTGTTCTTTGTCTGTATTACAATAGGTCCATAGCACCTACCTTTGCCGTCTGTTCTATCTCAAAACAGTTAAGAGCGAAAAAGCTAGGGATAGGAGATAGAAAGTCAGTGACAGCAAGTGGAAAGTGGAGCGGGACCATTTGACTGTCACAGTTGTCTAAACTGAGACCTTGTCACTGAGTAGCCTTGAATTACATAGAAACCAGGGGAACTCAATGGAAAGGGATTTACACCTTGAGCATGGATCCAGGAGAAGTATTTAATGAGGGACGGTTTCTAAAGGACTTCTATAATTTATTGTTTGATACTGAATTATAAAACAGGGAAAAGGTGATATTAATTTGACTTTGTTATAATACTTGCTTTGCACTGTTAATCCTGGTATCTATATAGCTGGGGAAAAGATACCAGCTGGTTATAGGCTAGAAATTACCATATTAATGTTTTATTTGTGTGGGAATATAGTTGTGTTAATTAATGTTTTGATGTGGTTACCAACACTTAGTGGTCTCTGAACGTCCCCTGCTGACTTAGGGAAATTAGAAATGTTCAGGTATAAATGTGGTGGGGCCAGTTATACCATCTTTACCCAGGTACTCAGGGGGGATTCCCATTTTATGAAGGGTGGTGGTGTTGACTTGTGCCATCAGGGAGAAGCCTTCCAGAGGAGGAGTGAAGTGTGGCTGGGGAAAAAGAAATGCAGAAGGCATTAAGCCAAAAAGAGGGGTTTTCAAATGGTGTGCAGCTTGACTCCAAAGCTGGCTGTCTCTCAGTATTGATAATTATTACCTCGCTATATGAGAACAACTTTAAGTGCCTGTCTTGCTACAGAGGTGTATTTACAATTCACTGTTATTTCACAGTCTAAAAGATAATTCTTTTTCTTTCCTCACAATTGGTTCACTTTCTTATTCCTTAGAACTTCTGGATTTTTGCTTTATTTTTCCTGCTGAGGAGGGTAGGGAGAGAAGCCCTCAAAATGTAAAGAAGAGATATGAATGAGGAAAATGAAATGTTAATCTTGAAGCTGTCACATATACCCTTTGCTTTACCTTATTCTAGCTTTCTCTCTCTGTCTTTCCCCCCTTCCTTCTACCTCCTTTGTTCATTTCTTTCTCCTCTCAACATCCATTTATTGCAAAAAAAAATCTCTTAATATTTTAGTCTAATGGACAGACTGTGTTTATGTCATTGATAGCTCTCCTGTGCCCAGTCTGCAGGTCTGAAAGGGTTAAATGTACCAGCACTCTGTAACCTAGATAAAAAATATGCATTTTAATTTCTAATAAAAAAAATCAAGCAGGTATGAATAGCAATAAAATTGCTTAAAAATGTTTAACTTGAAGGAAAACAATTGGAAATGGATTTAGAAATACAATGTTTAGTTAAGCAAGCTATAATGTTCTTTTAATCAGTATTGTGAAGCAATTTAAGCCATGCTGGAGGAGAACTCTTATGTTTTAACATATAATTCTCTCTGTCCCCCCAACAGTCACCAAAAATTCTTTAATGCTTCAGTCATATTCTACAGTGCCTGGCAATAGCATGCTCTTTGTGCAAAAGTTTTCAGATTTTTGATCTGTTTCCTGGTTGGCCCTAGTACAGCCAGAGCAGCCAAATGGACCGCCAGGCTGTCACATGAGGAACAGTTTACACAAGCCCTGGAACAACAAGTAAACAAAAAAATCTACTACCAGAATTAGCATCCTGAGAGAGATGCAAAGGATTGACTGTGCAGGAGGAGTCTTGATTCAGCAGTATCTCTGTTAGAGTGAAGCTTGTCCTGCCTTTCTTGGCAGGGTGAATGTGCAGGTAACAAAGGCTGAGATCTCAGCTCTGCCGGGCTGTGTGCTGCTGTGCAAACACCCGGGGAAAGATTGTGACCTGAGGGAGGAAAAATAGCGTTGGTAACTCCTAAACTCTCCTCCAGCCCTGGTTCTCTGGCAGCCGCGACCAGCTGACAGTTTAGTGTTGGTACTCTTCTGGATAACTGAAAACTTGGGAAGTTTAAGCATGTGTGAATTGGTTCAGATGAACACTTCAGCTTTAGATGCTTATCTGGAAAATAAATACCAGTGGGTGTATTTCCAGCCTTTGTTCTGATTTTTGTGATGCTTTCTTGATTCTTCTACCTGCACTGAAGGAAATGGTTCTAACTTGCTGGTTGCTGTCTATGCAGCACCTTCATGGGTGACTTTAAACAAAGTTCTCTCCTTGACCTCGGTGTCCTTCAACATAGTCGTGTAGGCCTGGCACTACTGGCTGTGCCTCTGAGGACAGTACAGAACTCCTGACTTTTTGGCACAAATGTTTATGTGCTTCTTGCTGCAACAGAAAAGAGGTATTTTCTCACATGGATTTAGAGGTTGATCTTGGTCTTTTTAAGAGAGCCTCAGCTCTCTGAGGAGGAGGAAGGGGTGTTTGTGTTCAGTCAGCCTGGGGGCACCGACCGCTCTAAGGTGGGCACTGGCCCTGTCTTGTGTGCAGGCCCTACCCGGAGGAGCTGCCACCTTTGCCCAGATGCCTTCGGCAGCTGCCCTGTGCAGCGAGGGCTGAGGATGCTGTGCCAGCAGGGGAGGGCTGGCTGCTCAGCTGCGAGCGATGCTGTCCCCTTTGTGGCCTCTTCCTTCTCCCTCCATATGGGACTGTGGGCAAGTAGGTCTCCTGTGCTGACCCCAGCTTTACCCCACGATTGTTTCTGCCTGTTCATTTAAATTCCAAAAGAAATGTAGAGAAAGGAGAAGATCCTGCCCTTAGTCTGTGGAGCACCCAGCCTTGCAGCCAGCATCCCTGCTTGGATCTTGTGGTACTATTCCAAAAGAATTCCTTGGGGGAGAAACCACGTTAGTGATAAATCACTGTGCCTGAGTCTGTTGAAAAAGTAGAGGGGGAGAAAGGAAGCACTCTGCTCTGCCTTTTATTTTCAGGGTGGCTGCATTTGTGGGGAGAGAACTGTGGGCTGCGAAGGGAGGCTTCTCCCCTTAATCATCCAATTCTCCTAAGAGAGGACTTCAAACTGTGGACACTTTCTATGCACATCAGTGTGAATGGCACGCATGGGGACACCTTGATGTTCTGTGTGCAGTCCCTGCCACTTTTAAACAAGCTTTTTAGTATTTAGAATGTGTTTATTAAAGAAGATTTGGGCTTTAGAATAGGTACTAAATCTCTGCAATGTGCTGAATTCCCATTCTGTGAGACTCCAGTGCCAGCGCTGAACTGAGGGGAGGCGGGTGAACTTAAATTAACCCAGGAGAGGAGGGTGAATGCTGCTTTCAAGCAGCAGATGCTGCAGCACCAAATAAGCATATTGCACAATAAATAGCAGTCATGGCTTTAATTAGGAATTCAATTGAAGTTGGAAACCACTTGCCTACAGTAAAATTGTCCTATTTAACATTTCTATCAACATATTTTTTTATCATTGGTATTGTTGCTTTTATTTTAACTTTCAATTTTAACTTTCAATGTAATAGATAAAATCTTTTTTAAGACCACATTAATAGTTCTTTCCTGTGAATCTGTCTTGATCTTGTATTTGAATCACAGACACTGAACAAATCTGAGAGATTTAGGGCGAAAAATAGTCTAGTCCTTCAGCTAGCTACCCAAATCTGGAATACGTGTGCTTTTGGATCACTAGGTCTATTTGGAACTCCAGGAATGTGTGTTTAGCACTCAGACAAAATGCTTTCTTTAAAACCTCTGTGAATTGGAAAGCAGTTGAAAGGTGACAGCCTGACAATCTGTGGTCAGAGTTGGAGGAATAGCGGCTTCACTTCCAAACAGCAAACATGGACTACCTCGAAGTGTTGAGCTTCCTAAAATGCAAGTGTTCAGGAAAGAAAAAATGTGCTTGCTTTGTTCCACCAGTGTGTTTGTAGTGTACCTATTGCAACCATAATTGGTGTTTAACTTTGAGGATTAGCTATTTATTGTGTTGGCAGCCTGGAGAAGTCTTTCCACTTCTGAGGATCAGTGTGTAAGTGATTCCTGGTGTCTACAGAGGCAATTATATGATGATGGCAGTAACAAGCTAAGGGGAAGATTATGTGTGAGATGGGGCAGATCGGCTAGCGACAGTCCTCTGTATCTGTCCATTGAGCTGTTGAACTGGGAGCGACTGGGCAGGAATAAGACTCGCAGATAGGCTCTAAAGAGAAACAAGGATCCTGGTTGGCTAAGCAACACCCCCTCCATGCACCTTTTCACCCCCATAGACTGCAAAGATCTTTCCCACAAATGAATACATATCTATATTATAAACACAGCTCTAAAACAACTATGAAGCTTTTACTACCAGAATAGTGCCACAGTTCAGACTGTTAGAACAGTTACTTCCCTGTTATCTCGCCTGGGGACATTCTTCCTTCCTGGTATGAGACCTGTGATTTGGAGTAACCCTGGCAATGTAAGCAGGAGACACCAATCAAACTGTTGAGAGAGTTTAATACCTATAATAATACCAGTGCTTTCTACCCTTTATTCTCCCATTAGACGTGAGTCTGTATTGTAACAGAAGGAAGTGGAAAAGAAATCAAGACCCCTAGACTCTGCAAAGAAGTTTTGCCTCACCCCAAATCTATCCGTGTTCAATCAGAAGCTATGTGCAGAGTAGGGACTGTAGCTGAGCCTGGTTAGCTGGATGGAAATTGCAGCCTAATAAAAGTATCCTAAATTGTAGGCATCCATTTCTTCCTACTCTGTTTAGAAAATAACTTTTCAAAGCCTAGATTACACAGGTAGTGTTTGTGCTGAGTGTTGTAAGAGCACGTAAAGAGCTGAAATTAATCCAACATGGAACTGGATGTAATCTGTTCAAAAGTACCCTGGGAAAAATGATATATTAGTAAATATATTAAAAAAAAAAAAACAAACCAAAAAAACCCAAACCAAACAAAGGCTAGGAGTGAAGAACCCAATAATGTGAGCTCAAACATTGTTGAAAAAAATATAGCCAGATAAAAAGACACAAACAAAAGTTCTTTACACTTCTACTGAACAATGAATTTTTGGAGTAATTTATGGGCAGTTAAGCTTCAGGAGGCAGCGTTTCTGTCAAAAGTTTGACATACCATGTTCCTTAAGCTCTCTAAAACTAATATAGCTTGAATTTGCTTGTCAAAAGTGGAGAAAGTGGTGGATTTCCAAATCTGTGTGTAATTTCAAGCAACGAGTCATAATCAATAACCTATTCCCATAACTATAGTTAGGAAGGGAATAACAACAATCTGAAATCACACAGGAAGTAAGGAAATAAGTTCTAAAGAACTGTAGCTGACAGAATAAGGCTCCTGGTACTGTATCCAGTTATTTAGATAAATAATCTGTAGGGTTTGTTTTGGTTTTAGTAAGCATAAAGAGTTTTCCGATGGAAGGACCTTTTTTTTCATTTTAGATTTACCTTTTGGAGTGATTTATTTTGCTGCAACTTATTCTGAAAACACAAAATTCTGTTTTCAAGTTTTGCCAAAAGGATGTTCTCCCAGAGAAACTATTCTCTTTCTGTGTGGAAGCCACATGAATAAATGTCTTTGAAAACATGTATAAAGAAAGTAGTTTCTAAAATGGTTTCTAGGCTTATTTTGTGAGGTTTTGCAAGGTGCTTTGAGATCTCAATGGTGCAACATATTTGTTTTTTACAGACTAAAGTTTTTTGTGTAACTGGAGTAGATTTCTGTGCAAGGCATACGTACAGACTCAGAGGTGACTATGGTAAGTGTGATTGGGAAGAAACCTGACCAGAGTATAGGATAAATCATGCTGCCTTTGAAGCATACAGATCTGCTAAAATATGGGATACATGTAGCCTTATAAATAATACCAAATAAAATTAAATGCCTGAATGATATCTGTCAGAGATATGTTGGAATTGGTGGATATCGCCTTTCCCAGTTTCTTCTCTGTGAGTGATCTTGGATTTTCTTTGTAATTTTAAAAATCTCAAGGAGGGTGCTTTGGATGTGATCTCTTTATACCCTTCGTCTTCCATTTTAAGTTTGACCAGGATTAATATAACATATGCAAACTAAATCCAGGCTACTGCATTTACCAACACTGAATTTTTATGAAGATAAGGTAGCTTTTTAATAATCCTCCCTGGCTTTTATTTGCTGTCTTTTTTAATATTTCTTTGAAAAAATATTTGTTACCATTTGTTATTTTGCAATTTATTTTTGTAAAAGTCTATTTATGTTGCTTTTGGCCAGAGACTTACTATAACTTGCTTCAAATTACCGTCCTCCTGGAGCAATCCATGGAAATGTGTTGCTATTGTGTTAGTACCAAACTATTTCATACCTAGAAGACTGAAATCACGTGAACAAATGCATTATTTTTCTTTGCTTGACTTCTGTCTAATGAGCTCTGCTGTTGGGCAATTGGAGAGCTTCATTCTACCCCTCTCCTTGCTAGTTCCTGTGTGACTGAGTACATGAATTCTTAATATTCCCATTTCCCCATCTGTAAAATGGGAATTTTTATACTTTCCAACTCTATAAAATTTATAATGCAATTAATAGGATATTGACAGAGCAGACTGAGACCTCAGGTGGTAGGCGTTATATGTAAACATTTTGACAGTTTTATTATTTCTTCTAGGTTAAAAATAGAAAGGTTTAGGAATGGCTTTTGGAAAAAGGCTAAGAGAATCTGTGTGGCTGTTGCCAATGGAAGTGTTTTGACCATCTCACTATTTCAAAAAAAGTCTCTTATCTTGACATAATCTATTTAAAACATAGTCCCCATTCACACAATCTTTTCAGCAAGCTCCTTGTATTAATATGAAAGCCATTATTTCTTGCAGAAAAGATATAAAAGGAAAAGTGAAAATTATTTTTTGGGGTTGAGACCCAATATTCCTGTAATACCGACCTATTAAAGTTCAGTACAATTCCTTACATTAGTTGGGAATAGCACTGGCTAACCCAAAGGATCAGAACTAAGAATAATGTTTCTCACTATTCTTTTCAGCTGACCTTTTGCTTAGCTGTGAGCTAAGGTCATTTTCACTCTTGGCTGGGCTTCCTTGACAGCTAAGATGGCTTCTTTATGAAGATACTGAGATAAACTAGGGTCATGCATTCATTCACATTACTAAAACCACTTCATCAAATACTGCTTCTATATAAAATACTCCTGATCTAATCAAGAAAACATCAAAATCCTGCAAAGTGCCCTTGTTAATCTTGTCACTTACTACCTAGACCATTTTTCAAGATGATTTAATTAGCAAAGTAAAAGAACTTACAATTCTTTCAGCATTTTTCACACAAGTTAAAATGTTTGTTTTGGCTTAAGGTATAAATAACTTACATACACTAGCAGAAAATACATGCAAATGTAGCATTGACATTTACAAGCAAAGCTATATCCTCAGTCAGACAAGATCTGATTTTTCTGCCAGTATCACCAGAACCCCAAGGCCACAGTAAGAGGTCTACCTTTGCTAATTTCCAGCCAGACATGAGGTGAAAAAGAACTGCTTCTGGAAAAAGTCATGCATGGCAAAAATGTAGTTTTTCTAGAACCAAAAGGGCTTTCCAATACCAAGAAATCTAAATGTTCCAGAGAAAAGGAAAAAATAGAAATAAATGTTTGCCAAGAAAAGAAAAAGTACAGGTGTTGTATATGCATACATGCATAACTCATAAAATTTGGGTTAGTGAAGGAGAACCAAAAATAGCAGCAAGAACCCATGATGCAATTCTAGTTTAACCCTGGAAGCTATTCCTCCTCTTCAATAAAGTGTAGACTTACTGGAGCTAACTGTCAGCATATTCTTTATTAATACTTCATACTTATAATATCAGAGTGCTCCTAAGGTATAATTAAAGATCTACCTAGATTTATGAGACTTTATCATTACCAACAGGGTTAAAGAATGCCAGGGAGACCCATTGTGCGAGGGTTTTGCTCAGCAGTTTCCACAACAGTAGGGGCATTATGGAATTACTTCAGTGCTTTAGAAAAGCTTGACTGTTTGGCACTAATGTAAGGGCATTATTGGAAAGGGGATGGTATGCATGTGTTAGGCCAACTTGGGCCTTCTTGTCTTTTCAGAAAAGGAGGAGAAAAAAAAAAGGAATAAGAAGCCAAAAAACAGTATGGATGTACTCTGAAGAGTGAAATTAAATGGGAAATTATAGTTATCATTTATAACAACAACAATGATGTGCTGGAAGGTTGTCAGTGTCCACACAGCTTTCTCTGTTTCCTTAATACAGATATCATTGGTGAAGGAACATTGCTCTTCTGTCTGAATTTTACACAGCCCCGCACTTTTAAATGTTAACTAAACAGTGCTGAATGTTGTAGGCTTCCAGATGTTACCATATTTATTACATAACCATTCACTGGATGTATTTAGCAAGTGTAGATGATAGGATGAGCCTGGAAATCCTGGAAGGGATAGAAACAATCTGTAGTGGTATTTTTAAGACATTATGGTACCTCACCTTCCAGTTTGCTATGTATAGCGTCCCGTTGCAAAAGCCAGACCTGACTTTGATTAGTACTATATTCTTCAAAGGGTTTCTCTGGCTTAAACAGGACAGACTGAGTGGTCAGAAACCACTGTTAAGGGCTGACAATTCACCTTTCTCTTAGCTGCATTTAAGCATAACACAAATTAAGACACTGGAAAAGAAATTGTTCCTGTATTAATGACAAATCCTTAGGTGATGAATTGTATATGAATTTACCTATGCTCTCATACATACATTTTGTTCGAAATTACTCACCTTCTCCATATTCACGGAGTCTGTGTTGCCATGATAGTTTATAGAGGGCAAAGGATGAAACTTGTACCTGAGTTAAATATAATACTCAATTCTGCACGTGGCCTGGAAACACTAATTGGTTATCTTGCCCTCTAATATTAGTCTTTTGCAGTGTGAATCTTTGATCCTTTGGGCAAACATTTCAGTTTCTGTTTGCCAAGGAAAGGTTTCATTCTGTGCATACAGTACATGGGTGTCTACTTCTTATCTCACTCAGTGCGACAGTGTAGAAAAGCTAATATTCGTTGCACATAAATTGCTTCTCTTATTGCAATGTTCACATTCTGTTCCTTTGTCTCTAAACTGGAGAGACATGGTTTTGATGGATGGACCACTTGGTGGATGAGGGGTTGGCTGGATAGTCACACTCAAAGAATTGTGGTTGGCAGCTCGATGTCCAAGTGGAGGCCAGTGATGAGTGGCCATGGGTCAGTATTGGGCCTGGCACTGTTTAACGTCTTTGTTGGCAACATGGAAGCTGGGATTAAGTGCACCCTCAGCGGGTTTTCTGGCGACACCAAGTTGTGTGGTACGGTCGACGTGCAGGAGGGAAAGGATGCCATCCAGAGGGACCTTGACAGGCTTGGGAGGTGGGCCTCTGCAAACCTCATGAAGTTCAACAAGGCCAAGGGCGAGGTCCTGCACGTGGGCTGGGACACTTAGAATCTGGGCAGAGAATGAGCTGAGAGCAGCCCTGCGTGGAAGGGCTTGGGGGTGCTGGCTGAGGAGAGGCTCAGCATGGCCTGACAATGTGCGCTTGCAGCCCAGAAAGCCAACAGCACCCTGGGCTGCAGCAAGAGAAGTGTGACCAGCAGGCTGAGGGCTGTGATTCTCCCCCTCTGCTCTGCTCTGCTCTCATGAGACCCCACCTGCAGTGCTGGGTTCAGCTCTGGGGCCCCCAACATCAGAAGGACACGGGCCTGTTGGAGCGAGTCCAGAGGAGGCCACAAAGATGACCGGAGGGCTGGAGCAGCTCTCCTGTGCAGACAGGCTGAGAGAGGTGGGGTTGTTCAGCCTGGGGAAGAGAAGGCTCCGGGGGGACCTTAGAGCAGCTTCCAGCACCTAAAGGGGCTGACAAGAGAGCAGGAGAGGGGCACTTTACGAGAGCGCGTGGTGCTAGGACAAGGGGGAATGGCTCTGAACTGAAAGAGGGTAGATCCAGGTTAGCTATAAGGAAGGAATCCTTCACTGTGAGGGTGGTGAGACCCTGGAAGGGGTTTCCCAGAGAGGCTGTGGATGCCCCATCCCTGGCAGTGTCCAAGGCCAGGCTGGATGGGCTTTGAACAACCTGTGCTAGTGGAAGGTGTCCCTGCCCGTGGTGGGGGGCTGGAACTAGATGGTCTTTAAGGACCCTTCCAACACTAACCAGTCTATGATTCTATGAAATCCATTTCCTTTGCAAATTCAGTGTTGAAACTGTAATAAGAATTTAAGTCATGTGAAAAGGTTCCAAGGTAGAAAAGGAATATCTTCTGTGAGATGGATTGTCATTTTGGAAAAATGAGATAAGGGAAGTTCAGAACAATGTAGGAAACAGTAAGATTATGTTATTTTGCACTGCTTTACTGTAAACACCTTTAAAACTGCTTTAACTAAAGAACGCTTAGGGCTTTCAGCACATAGCAGGCTATTGTAAGACGATTGCAGTTTCACATGTGAACACTCAACTTTTAGAAAATGGTGGAATTTCCAGCTACTCATTCAGGCTGCACTTGGTTGGTGCGTGTTCTCATTTATATAGTTCTTTATATATATATTTTATATACTTATTTATATATATTTTCTTTAGCTCCCTGACCATAGACTTTTTTTTTTTTTTTTTTTCCTATGGTATTTCCTCCTTTCATCCCACCCTTTCTTTCTAGAGCACTGTTTTCTGGCAGTAAACCAGGGCACAGTATCAGGTAATTATCTGCAAGTGCCTTGCCTTAGTAGCTCTAGCAGTTGAAAGTTAACATTTGTTACTGCAAGAAGAGAAAATACATGGCTAAAATGTGAATAAATAATATGCAAGAAAACTCAATCCAAATGTGGCTGCTCAACGTGGGACATATGGGGCCTGAATATTAGACTTCCTAAGCTCTCACAGTGGTGAATGAAGTCATCCAATCAGTAATTATGTATGTGGGTCTGGAAGCTGGACCATGCACCCAGGGGACAAGAGGCTTTAACTTATGACCCAGACTTACTTGGGGACTCTGCTGCCTGTAAAACAGGAAAAATAGTATAGTCCATCTCCCTGTGGGGAGGCATCATTAGTAATTTTGGGGCATGCATATACTCTGGTAATAGATGTCAAAGCAATTCAGCATTCCTTGCAGTAAATGATCAGAGACAGAAACCCAAATGGAGAGCTGAAAAGGTGTTCTTGGAATAGCTGCCTCTTTCCATGAGTTGTGGTGCCTCCCCTGTATACTGCATGATGCAGGGCTTGTGCGGAGAAAAGTAATACTGTAATTGAAGACAGTTTATGCTACGCTTAAGAAGAAAGCAGATTTGAAGTCATATGGGCCACCTAATTTTAGTATTTCCTATCTTGAAAGTGCTTAACTTTTATAAAATAAATCATAATCTCTCAATATTCTTCCTGTAATTTCCTGGGAATTTTTTTTTTTCAGATGAAGGGAGTGAAAAAACTCTATTTTGTGCCATCCTAACAGCTTCCATCAGGCATGTGATTTGAATCTGATTCCTCAGGACAGATTTAAACTATTTGAATGACGTGACTTTTTAAGTTACTGGCAGCAGGAAAAGGTTTTTGTCTTGGAAAGGGTGGGCTGTTGCAGCTATGCACTGTACCAGGGAACCCAGACCAGATTGTGTGTGCGAGCTCATGCTTTCTTGGCTGTGGACACATCGTAATGCTGGAGGAAACTCCTCTGCTGTGTGGTGACACAGAGGTGGAGGATGTGTGACAAAGTCCTATTAAATAAAGGCTTTGCTGCCCTGCAGGACATGCATGTACTACGCTGCATTGGCTACAGGGTGACTTGGCCTTTTAAAACATTCATTTTCAATCGGTACTCGGAAATTCTGTGAGAACCCAGGAGGCACTCCGGGAGCAGAAGGGAAGCTGTATTTGTAGCAGGGAAGGAGTTAAGGGTAAGCTGCAACTGTTTATTTCCCCCTGCACTAAAGAAATATTGGAAGAACTCCTTTAACTCCAGCAATTTCTTCATGCCATACTTTGAAAGCTGGATGGAAACAAGAGGTTCGTAAGAATTTCTTGAATGTAAGGGCAAAAGAGTCTTTTGAAATGAAAGGTGGAAACCGAAGGGAAGTTCCTAGCTGCCTCTGATAGAAAAATCCATGCCTGTGTCTTAGGAAGAAGCCTGCATTTTTAGAGCTTAAACACAAACCAGTAAGTTGTTCTCTTCTATGTATTAGCATATTTTTTTTCCAAGCTTTTAGAAGTGTGCTAAGAAATCCCCAAAATGTTCATTCTTACACAATAACAGTTTTGATCCTGTATTACTCAGGAAGCATAAGGCAGAAAGGCTCAGACTTTTAAAGCTATCCTGGTCCATAATTTGCACTGACTTAATTGCCACTGAAATCTTACCATCTATTATAAATCTCTGCTGTGACTCCTGCAATGTAAAACCCTGCTTGGAAGGTGCTGTTTAGTGTGGACAGTGGTGGGATTCCTTTAAGAGGAAAATCTGTGAGAACAAGGCCTGAGAAGATTATTTATATTTTATATTTTTATATATAGATAAACATTGTATTGGGCAACTTGAAGCCTTTGGCCTTGCTACAGATCCTGATTTTTGTTTCCTGTGCTGTCATATTCCTCTTTTCATGTTAGCATGGGTTAGCATTAGGGTATGTGTTAGTGTGGCCTCTCAAATGCTTTGGGAAGGTCTATTTTGCTCTCAGCAAGTAAAATATTCCTCAACCCCAATATAATAACTTGGAATCCATTTGAGAAGTACATTTTAACACTTACAAGTATTCTCTCAGCAATAGCATGCCTTAAAGAAGAGGTATACATCAAAACTTAAGCCACGTCATTTCCTTGAGCAAACAGAACTCACCAGGGACAGCTCTCCAGAAGGGTACAATGACTTCTATCAACTAAAACATTCGTATATTAAGAATTTTCTTTTTGCAGTATAATCAAACTAAACTAAAACTGGTCAGTTATTTGCATAAATGTCTTTGAAACTGAGGTTCAGAAATTAGCAGATGGATACTGGTTTTAGGGTATTCATCTCCTATGAGCTCCAGGCAATCCGACTGGTAGAGGAAGAGTCTAATAGTCCTCACTTGAGAGAAGAATTTTGAATGGTATTCATAACTTATTAGACAGCAGAACATTTACACTGTAGGGAGGCTGCCTGAATATCCCAGCAGAGGAAAAGCCTTGGATGGACCTTGTGTCTCCATAGATTTTATAGTTATAACTCCAAGACACAAATTTATTGGAGACAATGTTCTGGAACTACTTGTTTGCTTTGAATTGTGAAATTACGGTTTTCTGTGAACTGCCTGCTGAATGATTCTGGAAATATAGTTGACGTTATATGTTTGTGTGTGTTTCATAATGATGTGATATTCTTCTCTTTCTGATGTCCAAATCTGCATTTTACCAAGTGGGACAGGTTTTTTTTGCAGAAGTTGCCTGCTACAGCAGGTTTTTCCAGGGAGGGATCCTAAGAAAAGAAAGGTGTTTTTGAAGCAGAGGGCTGAATCACTAGCAAAGTGCTGTTTCAGCTACCTGCCAACTGTTGCAAACTGGCTCCCAGGGTTCTTCGATTCAGAAATACACCATGTTTCCTTGTGGTCTGTTGGCACCACCAAGGAGAATTCAGCCTTTGAAAAGAAACCTCTTCTCTTTGTCTTGCATTTCAGCTGGGATGGACTTAATTATCTTCTTAGGAGCTAGTGCGGTGCTGCTATTTGGTTTTGGTGTGAGACTTTTCAGTTCCTCAGGTCTGGCTAGCAAAAAGGCTGGAAGGGCACAAGGAATTGGAAGGGTCAGCTGACCTGAACTAACCAAGAGGCATTCCATACCAGGGGATAGCACGCCTGATATATATACCTGGGGGGTTGGCTGGGATGGGCAGATCATGGCTCAGGGACTGGCTGGGCATCGGCTGGTGGATGGTGAGCAGTTGCATTGTGCATCCTGTGTCTTTCTTCCTTTCCCTCTGGATAAATTCTTTCCCTTCCCCTTTTCATTATGACTGCTATTGTCATTGTTGTTATTATTGTTCTTTAATTTCTACTCTATTTCAGTTATTAAATTGTTCTTATCTTAATCCTTGAGTTTTACATTCCTTTTCAACTCTCCTCCCCATCCCTCTGGGTGAGGGGGGAGTGAGCAAGGGGCTGTGTGGTACTTAATTACCAGCCAGGGTTAAACCACATGCTCTTATGGCTCATGAGTGAGAGTGGCAGATGGGAAAGGGCACCTGAAGACAGTCTGGGTCCTTTGGAAATAGCCTTTGTGATGAGGACAATGGTGTAGAAGGTGGAAGTGGCTGCCAAAAGCTGGAATGTAAGAATGAGGGTGAGGAGAGGTCAGAAAGGTGATTTAAAGAGATCATGGCCTGGACAGAGCCAGGGGGGTGGGAAACAATTTTTAGTAGCTGTATATGTAAATGGTTGTAATAATTAAAACTCATACTATCATCCACGGTAGTAACAGTAAAACATGAGGGCTTGGGCAAGCAGGACTAACCTACTGCTGAAATACTCCATTCCTTAAATGCTGATAAGTGTTTTTAATTCTGTTCTAGCCAGGTTAGTTATAAGCCCAGTGATATCCAGCTGTAGAAGAACACGTGGCCAGTCCTGTCATCTCTCACCTTAATGAGCACTGAAAGCGAGTAACTAGAAATTCTACTCTGTGCTCAGCATAGCAGTTCATTATATAAGTTCTACATATAGTTAAATTAGTAGCTTAGTTGACAAGAAGGTGACATAGCTCAACTTATTTTTTAAATTGCTTAGCTTTATCACTCTATTGAACAGATTGTTCAAGTATTTATAGAATACTGTGCTACAGCCAATGTGATCTGCAATTAAGGCAAAAATGGTCAAGTAAAATGACATGATCAAGCAGTTTAAAATGAGTTGACCTCTGATTGCTATCAAACAACCATAGGTTGAGGCTTGAACCACAGAATTGCCTTTTTTGATTTTTTAAGGAAATTGGGTGCTGGGACTGCAAAGTGTTTTGACTGAAACTTTAGAAAGAAAAAAACAAAAGTGCTATACAACCAACAATTTTGTTGCTCTCCATTGTGGCTTATTAGCATGTTGTTGAGTTTCAGTGAGATGACCTTTTGGTAAAAGCTAGAAGCCTTAGAGGAATTAGAGTTGCTGAAGTCCGAAGCCAAGGATCTTTCCACCCTGAAGGTGTCATGTTCCTGAAATATATAGAGTTTAAATTTTGGTTTAAAAGGATGAAGGGATTTAAATTCATGGAAAATAGTGCAATCGAAAGGTCTAGGTTTTTGATTCTAGGTCTTTTGGCTCCCAAGACTTTGACTCCAGCCCTGAAAGAATTGGGAAGTTGTATCTTCATCTCTCCAGCCTTTACTCAGAGAACATGGCTTCAGAAAAACAAAACCAAAAAACATTTTTAAAATCAGAAGTTTCTTTAGCACAAAGATATTTGTGTATCTGCATTGTATGTGGAGTTTAACAATCTTTGGCTTTTGGAACCACAGCTGAAAAAAGAAATATGAAACAAATGAATCATAAGGCTCAGGTTCAGCCATCCTTTTCTAAAATACTTTAGACAATATGGTCATAATTCTAAAATGACATTTTTATCACCTTGCAAGAAACTTGCTTAAATCCACAGTGTGATTTTTGATTTTTTGTTTTCTAACTTCTTTTTCAGTTACTTAATTGACTTTGGTGGACAGTTTTGTGGAGGAGAATCTTGGCCATCAGTACTTTTGAGCTCCTGTTGGTTCTTGGAAGCAGAGTTGAGAAAGTGGTACAGAAACAGAAAACAAAAAATCAGGGGTTAAAGAATGTGTCTTCAGGAGAACCTTTAAACAGCAAAAATAGAAATATCTTCCCAGAAAGAACCTCAACCAATAAATGATAAAATTTTGGGCTGCAGAACTCTTGGCTGGTGAGGTTTTCTATCACAGAAATCAGCTTTCCTGTGTGGTTGGGATGCTCCCACCTTCTAGCACAGCCCCCCTAATACATTACCATCTATATTCTGCTGTCACTTATGTCAATGGTGAAAATTCCTATGACTTAGAAAACAGCATTGTCTGCTTTTGTTACTAAGCTGGTCAGATACTGCCCTAGTTTGAGAAACACCTGGCCATTACTGCCTAAGACTTAAAGACTAGCAATACATAATTTTTGCAGTTTGAAAGAAACTGTGACTATTTCAAATGAGCTTGTTCTACAAGCTGCATTGCATTAATTCACTTAGAGGTTCTTCAGGCTTTTTGGAGCAGTTGTCAATGTTTAGGTTAAAAGTTCTTAAAAAAGAAGTCCAGTACTGTTAGCACTTCCCTCTAACACAGTAGACTGTGTCTTATTTCCTAATAACTACAGATCCTTATGCTGCCAGGAAATATTTCCAGTGGATTTTGTAATAGGAGGAGTCCACTGGAGATGGGAAACAGAGATACATGAATATCTGACATCAGCCTTGGCCAGAGCATCCAGTTCTGTTTTTAACTACACTGAGTTGTTGCTGGTTAGAACAAAATCCATCAGTGCAAAATGATCTGCTACATAGTAGGATGCGAAGTGCTCATCTGGACAGTGCTTATGTATGGTTCTTGCTACCATACTCCAGATGCATCCTTAGCTAACATCTCCATGCTTGTCTTGATGCCTTGGGTTGCTCTTCTTTCTAGTGGTGTTTTGAGGATTACTGATGGAAATAGATCTTTCCTTGCTTTTCTCTAAGGAAGGCAAGGATAAGGAGGCATCACACACATTCCTCTCTACTCACAGCAGAATACTGATTTTATCATTGGGTGTCTTGGTTTACTGCTGAAGCTAATAGCACTGCCCCTGCAGTTCTCCTCAGTTATTATTCCTGCCTGGAATCCACCTGTCTTTGAAAGGCTTTTTGTGCTGCTTTTCAACAGGGGAAATTTGTGAGGGGGAGATGTTTCTGCTGCCAAGGGTGATAAGGCAAATTTTGCTTAGCAGCTCACCTTAATTGAGTCTGCTGGTGCCTGTCGTGCACTAAAACTTCAAATTTGATCTGGCCAGCATGGCTGTGCACTACAGAGGTGGTTTGAAGTTGGATTTATTCTGCCATGGGAACTGTCCCCACCAATGAAAGGACAGCCTGTGAGCCTAGTGGTCTGTGACAGCCTGGAAGCTCCAAACTGAAGTGGGTGTGCTGGCAAGGAGTGAGCAGCTGAATCCTTGGAGCAGCTAATTCTGCTTCTGCTGCCTCTCTTTTTCTCCACATAATCATTTTGTTGGTTGTGCACAAGTCTATGTAGGGAGTAGAAAGCAACACAGGTCTTCCACACACACCCCCTCCTCTCATTTATTTTTGTTTGACCTAGTAAGCCACCCTCCCCGTCTTTTATTTTTGTGGCCAGTCAACTCTGTAAAGCCAGCCATCCTGACTAGCTGTATAAGCAAGATAAAAATTTTAGAAGTGAAAGTTCAATGCTGCGATGTGATTTAACTGTACCTGTCTAAACCTCCTAAGCTTGACATGCCAGTATCGGAATATGACATGGCCTCATCAGAATGATGTGTGAAGCCTGGGGCGCTTCAGGAGTGCTCTTTAACCACAACAGAACATTTAGTCTTAAAATGCTGGTTTAATTTTTTAGATTTCAGTACCCCTGCTTAGTCCAAGACCAGCACGTAGCTGTTACTAAATAGCTAATGGTGAAGGATCCAGAGCAAGAAACAATGGGACTGGTGCATGTTTTTTTTTTTTTTTTTTAAATGAGGCAGGAAGGAGCCCTGAGAAAGGTTGATTTTTGTACATGTTCACCATTCTCTGGATGCTCAGGATTGATGGGCAAGTGTTAGTGTGCGTTCACTCTCAGTTTGCTTGTCAGTCCCATCTGGAAAGGTCTGGAAGTCTGAACCTAACAACCAGTGTTGTTTAATGTCTTTTTTTTTGTTTTGTTTTTTCCTTTTTATCACTTCTTTTCAAGCCTGGAAAATCCCCCCTCTGTTTTCCCCTTGTTTTCATCTGTGTAATAGCAGTCCTAAGCAATGAAGCCATTCTAGTGGTATAGGGCATTATATGCTAGCATGCTAAGGCACTGTAGCCTAGTGATGGCATTCTCCTTAGGTGCCCAGTCTTTCTGGGAACAGTGTCACATAGGAACCGCAGAAACGAGTGTGTCATAATGGGATTTTTTCAGCCAAAGTTTATTGCCCAAAGATGTTTCATTTCTAAGCCTATTTGTCTTGCACTTAACTCTGACAAATTTGGTGGCCTTCTACAATGAGGTTACAGTGTTGGTGGATAAAGTAAGAGTGATGGATGTCATCCACCTGGACTTGTGCAAAGCAGTTGACACTGTCCTGCATGACATCCTTGTCTCTAAACTGGAGAGACATGGTTTTGATAGAAGGACCACTTGGTGGATAAGGAATTGGCTGGATAGTCACACTCAAAGAATTGTGGTTGGCAGCTCGATGTCCAAGTGGAGACCAGCGATGAGTGGCCATGGGTCAGTATTGGGCCTGGCACTGTTTAACGTCTTTGTTGGCAACATGGAAGCTGGGATTGAGTGCACCCTCAGCGGGTTTTCTGGTGACACCAGGTTGTGTGGTACGGTCAATGTGCAGGAGGGAAAGGATGCCATCCAGAGGGACCTTGACAGGCTTGGGAGGTGGGCCTCTGCAAACCTCTTGAAGTTCAACAAGGCCAAGGGCGAGGTCCTGCACGTGGGCTGGGACACCTAGAATCTGGGCAGAGGATGAGCTGAGAGCAGCCCTGCGTGGAAGGGCTTGGGGATGTTGGCTGAGAAGCAGCTCAGCATGGCCTGACAATGTGCGCTTGCAGCCCAGAAAGCCAACAGCACCGTTGGCTGCATCAAGAGAAGTGTGACCAGCAGGCTGAGGGCTGTGATTCTCCCCCTCTGCTCTGCTCTCATGAGACCCCACCTGCAGTGCTGGGTTCAGCTCTGGGGCCCCCAACATCAGAAGGACACGGGCCTGTTGGAGCGAGTCCAGAGGAGGCCACAAAGATGACCGGAGGGCTGGAGCAGCTCTCCTGTGCAGACAGGCTGAGAGAGTTGGGGTTGTTCAGCCTGGGGAAGAGAAGGCTCCGGGGGGACCTTAGAGCAGCTTCCAGCACCTAAAGGGGCTGACAAGAAAGCAGGAGAGGGACGTTTTACGAGAGCACGTAGTGCTAGGACAAGGGGGAATGGGTTTAAATTGAAAGAGGGTAGATCCAGGTTAGCTATAAGGAAGGAATCCTTTACTGTGAGGGTGGTGAGACCCTGGAAGGGGTTTCCCAGAGAATCTGTGGATGCCCCATCCCTGGCAGTGTCCAAGGCCAGGCTGGATGGGGCTTTGAGCAACCTGCTCCAGTGGAAGATGTCCCTGCCCGTGGTGGGGGGCTGGAACTAGATGGTCTTTAAGGACCCTTCCAACACAAACCAATCTACCATTCTGTGATTTTTAAGACCCTTCCATAAGACTTGAAGGCAAATCTCACGCCAAAGAAGGGGGTATTTTAATTTGCTTCTGTTCTCCTCTAAGGTCTCAGCTGCCTCAGTAAAGGGTGGGAGAATTGCTTTTGTGTTGGGGCTAGAAAATGATAATTTTTCAAGACTGTTTTAAAACATCAGATGGGAACAGAAGTTCACAAAAAGTATTTCTGCCTCTCTTTTTTTTTTTCTTTTTTTAACAAACTGTTTCATAGCATATGCACCACTTAATATGGCATATGTTGACTTCAGTGTTTTAATTGATTAGCAAAGTAAATAGACGTATATAATGGGAATAATCTGTCAGTAGCATCATGAGGCTCCAGCAAGGTACGTCCTTTCATAACTTAAGAATGTACTTGTTTGGTAGTTTGGGTTTTTTTGTTGTCTGTGATTTAAAAGAAATGTGATACGTTATCTACTGTACATTTTGCTTTCACCCCTGCAAGCTGTACTGTCTGGCAGCATGCAAATGAGAGGTGACTTTACATATGGGAGGAAAGAGAAAAAGATTAGGTGGACTACTGAATACACAGTGTGGAATATTGTCAATGTTCCCTAGTGACCTTGGGAACAGACATTGATCAAGAAGAAAATCGACTGTAATAACTCCAAAAGTTCCAGTCAACTGGTGGATTGCAAAAGGCATGGGATGGGGAGAAGCAGTCCCCAAGCTTATGTTGTCTGTGAAGCAAAGTTTGGATTTATATTGGACTTTGCATGTATCTTAGCCCTTGTTTTTCCAAGTAAGAGAAGCAAACTCTTTACATTCTGTTAAATAAAAATCTGAAGAAAATTCTGTTAAGGGGCATGTTTCAAAAGCTGACTTCTTTTCCATAAGCTCTCCTACCAGCTGTCAGCTGCTTCTTTGCCTTAGCAGAGGTTTTGGGCTTGGCTAGGCTCGTGGGGAGTGAACGTACCAAAGCACTGAGGTTAAAGCACGGATTGAGAACTGTTACTTGCCCACTCACATAAGCTGAATTTTAGCTTGTTAAAAGTCTTTGTCACATGAACTATTGGGTAGTAAAAAACAGGCTGTAGCATGAGAATGTCTCTTGCAGTACTAGAATTGCTCCTATTAACATTCCTGTTAACTCTAACTTCATACTGAATTTTCTAAGTTCATTGGGTTTGAATGATTTGCTTTGCTGTCTGAGCTGAACTTTCCTAATGAAAATCCAGTTACAGTAAAGCAAAGCCCACAGTAATGTCAAGTGCTCCATTCCAGCTCTAAGAAATCCAGTTTCCATAGGCAAGCTTGCAGACTTTGAGACGCTCTGCAGGTGGGCCTTTCAAATCTGGGCATAACTCTTAAAACGCAACTGTTATTCTTAGTTACTGCTCTATGGATAGCTTTCCTGAGAGACACAGTGTAAACAACTTCTCTAAAATCAATCATTCTATCTGAAGTATTGCAAAAACATCTATGACAGCCTTTAGATTATTTTAGATGCAGTAGATAAGCACAGTTGTTTTTTAACTTGTACATGGGATGTAGTTTTTTCCACAGTTTTGATAACCTTCATGCACATAGCAGTTAAAGGCTGAAAATATTTTTTTCATTAAAGCGTATCAGCAAAATACAAAAGCGTACATCCAGTAGGACAAAGGCTTTGGGGACCAGGACTTCTTGTTGCTACTCTCTGCATGAAGCTGACCTTGTCTGTATTCTATAATGGAAGTTACTTCATCATCCAGCCTTGGGCCTCTCCTGAGCAAATACTGTCAATCACGCTGAATTGTGCCAAAAGGCATACCAGCCATGTCATGCAGATGACTGTCCACTGTGGACTCAAATGAGACAACCAACCCTTAACCCTAACATAACTGAGAATTTATTTTGTTTCAATGTAGAGACAAGTACATAGGTCTACAGGGTGCTTTTGTTTTTACATTAGCTGTTGGTAGGTTTTCTAAGGATTACATGCACTACTAAAAAAAAACAAAAGAGGAGAAAAAGGAGTTTCTCTTGATTCTCTACATACTGTGCAAAAATCAGTCACATTCAAGACTTGATATTTAGCTGACATGTAATATAAGCTTTAAAGAAATTGCCTTTTAATTTGGCTTAGTTATTTTGGCTTTATATGTAGTTTCGTATTGCATATTTGGTTTTAAAATGAGGGATATTTGTTTTAAAAGTACGATACTCCTAAGACTTTATGAAATACAATACTCTTCAAAGTTCAGGTTGCACTGTAGCTAATGTTCCCAGCTAATGTGGGAAGTTTGCAAAGATCTTGCTGCATAATGTTTTAGTATTTCGTTAATTTTTGCAGCAATTGTTCAGACTCCAATTGCCATTTGAACGTTTTCCCTTAACTACCTTCATCAGACACAGATCATAGGACACTGAGAATCCTGGCTAACAAAGCTAGGAAAAAAGTATTTAGCAGACAATGACCGTAAGCAAATTTCAAAGACCCAGGCCAATTACAAATCATATTTTCCCTCATTCAAAATCAAGGCAATATTTTACCTCTTCCAGGGCCTTTCTGAGCCTCCATTAGCATTCCAGATTTGCTGCAGCAAAAAGCTTGTTTGTCCCCACAGGAAAAATACAGATTGATTTCTCAAAGTATGATCCATTATCTTCCTTGTGCCCTCAAAGCCACATTTGGACTACAATCAGTGACGTCTGCTGAGCTAGCTGAGCATTAGTCCTGATGGTCTTTTGACCATTAATCCTTTGGTTGTTGTGTGGTATAAACATTAGGTTAGCTCATCACTAGGAATCATCATTAGCCTGTGCATCATCTGACCTGGCCCGCTGAAGGATTCCGTGTCCTTCACCATTGTATCTTAGCGCCATTGCCAAATAGAAAGCCCAGCTGGGACCTTCAGTTTCAAAAGTTTCTACAAAAAGTCAGGGAGAAGATCTAAACACAGATGTTTTTAAGGCCAAATCATACGCCTTAAATTTCAGAGAAAAGTCCCTCCTTTACCCTGAGGTATAATTTTGTATGATGATTTTCCTGATCAAAACTGAATTCACCTTACTGCCGTGAAATGTAAAATATAAATGATTATTTCAAGAAAGTTGCAAAAGAAATGTGAAAAAACATTGTATATCATACTTCTCAGGATGGGTTAGGAGTGTTTCTCATGAGAACCTCTGGTTCCTTTCAAAAGCAATGTTTCATAAAGCTCTTTTTAAATGATGTACCAGTTATGAGAATGGAAGATCAGTGTCATGGCAAAAAGGCCAAACACAATATAGAACCGTGCATCCATAGAACAGTGTCAGCATTCGCTGGTGAAGATACCAATTTATTGCAGCATTGTAACAGCTAATAAATCCCATGCATTTTGATAGTTTCTCAACTCGTGAATGTTTTTCCAGTTTTCATGTCACACCTGAGTCCCTCTTCTAAAAGACTTTCCCCACGCAGAACTACTAGATTTCTCTATTGAAAGATTTCAATGTAATTAAACTGATCGCTGAAAAAGACATCGTCTGTCTTTTAATAAGGCAGTTTACATATTCAATAACTTTAGACTTGCTTGCTGAAAGACGGTTTGAAAGTTTATTTGTATATCCTTTCACTCAGATATTTTGAGATTCTTTCATCTTGTTTCCATTAACATGCCAATAAATAAAAATATAAGGCACTTTCTGGTTTTTTTTCTTTTCTCATTTAGCAGATAGATTATAATAAAGGCCTTGATTTGAACTTCAGAGGCTTAAAGGTGTTTGGTCATTGATTCCAATGGCTTTTGGCCCTTAAAAGCATCATCTGATTACTAACCACCACCATACACCCCCAGCAATCTAGATAGAGTGAATGTACAGTAAGAGTAATTAAGACAGTGCAGTTTAATACTTGCTAGGAGTAAAAAATTCTCAAAGCAACATTAAATTTTAACAGTTGCCAAAGATCCATCTTGGACTTATGCCTCAAGTCTGATTTTAAAACATAGACTTCAACTTGATTTCTTGTGAATATTTTTATTAAATGCCAACAGGTACATTTTTTGTCACAAATAAACCTTGACTTCTAAATATAGGCAAAGATATGCAGTAGTACCATAGTGGGATATCCTTTTACCTTTTTATGCCAGTTCTGCAAATCTTCTGATCATTTTTGTGCTTATTATGCACAATTTAGTTCTTCCTTGGTTTGCAAATGAGCCACAAAAATAGATTGATTTTTACAGAAGTTTGCTATTCGATATTGGTTGATAAATGTTTTAGATGTGGTGTAGAGCTCATAATTAAGGGTTTACATTCCATAGACCAAAACTTCTTAAGATAAAACATTTATTAGCTAGTATGTACCACAACTGCTAGCAGCTGTACTGCTATTGGTAACTTCCTATGCATGTGTTGATCACTGAGACCAAGTTACTGTTTCTGCTTCCCTAGTTCCTTGAGTAAAAGGCTTACATGCGGGAGGAAGGTCTATGTAAACTATTTGCTTGTTACAGGAGATTGAACTTTACTATGAATACATTTTCTCATGCATATGGATAGCTTGCAGGAGAACTGACATGGGTATAACATTTGATTTTCATTCTGAGTGTTCCTGATAGTTTCATCCTTTTGCATAGGAGTAACAGAAGGCTTATGCTTCAGCTCACGAAATTAAAGAGATTTAAGTGGAGTAAAGGCTTCTTTATAGCCCTTGGCTAAGTGACCACCTAGAAATGCTTCCTAAATGCAAGATGAAATCATATGAAATCAATCATGTGAAATCTTCTTTCAGTGCAAACATATGAGGTTAAAAGTCAGATACTAATAAATTCTAACAGAAAATGGATAAAAAAAGATTATATGCAAGGAACTGAATGAATGTTACCAAGGAGTCACCATTTTTAAAGTTCTTGCAAAGAAATGAGAGGACAAAAATCATAGCTACAGAATTCTGTTTTCCTCCTTGTTTTACTTGCCTGACCCCTAGTTATCTATGTCTTCATTAAAAGAACAAAACTCAGAATTTCACACTCATTTAACACCAAGTTAAGTATCACTTAACCCCTTGGTACTGACCAAATGTATCCCTATTAAGCAGAGTTTTTGTTAGTACCATCCCAATTAAACAGCAGTCACAGCTATTCAGTAACATTATACCAAATTAGTTTCCTGGGAGGTATCTTAATAAAGCAACCATCCCAATTAAGCCTGTCCTCATTAGATGGAGGATACAGTATTACTATTTTATTGTAATTGAAGAAAGGCTCATGGTCCCATTTCATATAGTTTAGCTACAGAATTATTAATAAACAACAGTCCTAACTAATATATTAGTGCTGACTCAGAATATAATAACATTGACCTATTAAATATGGCATTTGCATGTAATCAGTGGCTTCTTGCAGTAGTTTTCTGAGCCACTGGAAAACAGAAGGATTTTGTCTTCTTGTGATGTCCTTGTTCTTCTTTGTTGACATCATCACATTTAGTCTGTACAAAAGAAGTGTTAAAAAACATAGAAATTGCTGACTTAGGCTCCTTGGAGCTTTTGGAGGTGATGACTGTGATAAGCTGGAAATCTTTTGAGCTTATGGTGTTTGCAGTTTCCCAAATGTAATTCAGATACTTTGCTAGCTCTAATTTTTAGCTTTAGCTCCAGTTGTTTTCTAATACAATCCTGAAAGGGTGAATTTGGACAATCTCATCTTGGCCATTTTGAGCACATATGCTAGAACTAAGTCTTTTTGGCTCAGCTGTAGCTTGAATCTAATGAAAATGACAGATAATGCAGAGCACTGTGTGCCTGCCAAAAAAGAGGATATTTCCCATGAGATAGCACCTGGTGATGCAGAAATAGACACTATAGATTTGTGATTGGCTGGTACTTACCAGTATTCATATCTAGTCAGTATTATCAACCACACAAGATCACATCTTGGATAATAACAGCAACAATGGCATGCATAAAAAATTACTGCAGCAAAAAAGGGAAAAAAATAGATCAATTATGTCAATTATATGGTAGCACTTTTTTCCCCCTCACAGTTTCAACACTGAGAAAAGGTGGCATCTATCTCTGATCTAATTATTCACGTGCTTATTCATTTTTTTTCTTTCTTTCACTTTTCTCTTTTTTACACACATAAAGGGTCTTCCCTTTAAAAAAAACGGTGCAGAATCAAACGTGCATACATTCTGTATGTGACTTACATTTTAGCAGCTGAATAGTTGGCTACTAGAAAATAAAAAAGCATAAAAAGATTCTTGTGTTGGCTTTCTCTAAAGGGATATATATTGAGATGACCTTACCTGAGAGCAAAAATGCCATCAGCCAGAAAACTGCCATAAATTAAACTGCTGTTTAAGCCCCGATTCTAGTAAAAGGGTCCAAATTTCCAAGGTGCCCCTAATGGGTCTCTGCTCGATGATAATGGAGCTTTTCTCTGAGGGAGTACATTCACCAGGAAAAAAAATAATCACAAACAAAATGTCAAAGTAAAAATCAGCTCCCTTTTATTAGGAACTGTTGTATACAAACTCTAGCAGGTTATGGAAACTACCCCTCTGCTGAATTTAGCTTACCTAAGGTGATATAATGAACAAGGTGATTCTGAAAAAGAAATACAAAATCATTAAGCAGATCTGTAAATTTTATAATGAATCATTTCAATTAGATTCAGGCAGCAGCAGATGTTAACTCATTTTGGCACGCCCAGGCTTTGAGGTTCTTAGGCTGAATTACTGGTGTTGTGGTTTGTTTTTGATGTTTTTTTGGTGAAAACTTGATGAATCTCACATTTAGAACTGTGCATGAAAAAAATGTGTTACGTAAAAACAGAGCAAATGGGCCCTTCATTTACTGATGAATGGGTCAAGCCTCTCTTCTTATACCACAAGGGGGTTTTAACGTGAGAAAGTGATAATAGGTTCACAGAGACAACAAGCTGGGGCTTAATGCTGCTGGTGAACCCAACACTCTCTCTGTGGGTTTTCTTGAGATTTCCTTACTCAAGTCCAGCTGTGCCACGGAATAACGGGCATTCCTATACGTGACACAGTCTTCATGTGTTTGCAAGCACGGTAAAGCATTTGCTGTTTTCAATGGATTATTGGGCAGTTGCTGGACAGTTGCATTCATGTGGTATGCTGAGAGATTTTTTTCTGTTAATATAAAGGAGGAATTGCACAAGATGTCCACCTACCTTTGCACAGTTTTTGATGTTAATATTTTAAAAATCCTTGTATTAACCTAAATGGAGACTATGCCACTACATAGGATTTAATAGTCTTCTTTCATACCACTTTGCTTTCTGCCTAGACCCGCTGAATAGTCTAAGTCATCTGATTTCGGTCTTGCTTGCTCTTAACCTTGTCTGCTATCATGAGAAGGATAGTGTTTGGTTTACACTGAGCAGCTAAGCAGATGTCTCCGTGATGGCACTGTCTGCCTTTGTACTGGAAGGGAATTTCTGCTGGCTCATAGCACTTCCTGAAAGAGCTGTCTCTTTAAGGAGTTATCTCATATTTTCAGAAATTGACTGTGAAAATTCTAAGTAATGGTGTGACATGATCACACTCACTTTCCGTAGTTAATCCTTCACTAGGGGTCAGGCGCTTTCCCTGCTCAATGAGTCATTTGATTGTCATCTACCTTGCACAAAAAAACTACGAAGCCCCAAGCACTGTCTGGTAAGGATGACAGGCAGTCACAGTGCTGAGCTCTGTGCAGGAATAACTGAGTTAGAAAAAAGCTGCTGGCACTGTAATAAAGCGTTTAATGGACAGACAGCCTCTTTTACCTTCCTTGGGGTAACACTAAATCCCTTTTTATTGTAGTTTGCACAGATGTTAGTGAGTTATCCATTTCTCTAATCATACTAGAAGTTGGCACATCCATCTTAAGTAAGAAGACCAGCCCACTCTGTTTTTGAGAGTCCTTTTTCTAATAAACTTGTGTCAGTTTCAGGTCAGTTTCACCAATACAAATAAAATTCAAACAAATAAAAAGTATATTGTCTCATGATGAGATGTATGTAATTATGTCCCTTAGGTCAGTTTAAATTTACAGAGGGAGTTACACTGTGTATAACCCTTACTGCAATCTAGATTTTCCCCCTGCTTTAAAAAATAAACCAAAACCACTGCAATATTTAGCCAATATATTGTAGTTATGTGGTATTCTCACTTTCGGAGCTGAATGTTCTATATGATTCATTTTACTTTGCAATTATTTGTATATAAATGCATCATTGTGTTCTGCGAACAATATCTCCCCTCCTCCCTCCGATAAATCTTTGTGAATGGAACCCACTTGTTTTGTTTATTTCCTCTACAAAGTGATGCTAACTGGCTCAGTAAGTGCAGAATATTTATATTTGTTTCTATTCTTTTGCATGGTGCTAAAGCAATTGCATCCTCTTGTTGAAGACTTTATTTCCGTTCGGGTGGTTATTCCTAAATGCAACACTTTTATTAATGAAATAAAAGCTTTGGATTGGGGCTGAGTGGGGAGAGAGAAAACCCCACAGCCTAGATTGTACACGACAAGGTGCTACATGCTTCAACTGCTAGCATGCTTACAAAGGTCAGCTAAAGTTCAGGAAGGGATAAATGATTGCTACTTTGAGGGGGTCCGTGGTAAGCCTTGTTCTTTTTTGCTCTGAGTTGATGGGTTCACAGCGGTAGCTGAATTTTGATAGATTGGCAGACACTGAAAGGAAATGCTAAATCTGCCACAGGGACTCAAACTAACTTCATTTTCTAGGGGCAAAGGGTAAAAGACAAGGGGTACTGTTCAAGGGCAGGACATCATATGACCTGGTCAACAAAGCTACCAGTGTTGTTTGTTTGGATCCTTGCCTTGTTGTACCTGGCTTCTTAACAAAAGGCCTTACCAGCAGGGTGGGCTATCAAAATAAACATTAAAGGTTCAGGGGTTGATGCTAGTCCTTTGTGTATGTAAATTTACTGCTCTCTGGGGTCTCACTGTAAATGAGAAGGCCTGTCTCTGTTGTGTTTCCTGGTAAAATACTTTTAATAAATAAATCAAAGACTATGGAACATTAACTATTTCTCACCAAAATGGTAAAAGTATGCAGTTACTTTTTTGTAAAACAGTTCCCATACTTGGCTATAAAAAAGAAAACCTCTCTCAGCTTCCAAATACCTAGGGTGAGTTACACTGACGATCTTGCAAAACAAAACCCTAACCTCCCAGGTTGGCTATTGAGTTTTACACCAAGCTGATGTGCTGAATATATCTTACTTTTTATACACGCCTTGAAATATATAAAACAATTGATTAAGTTGAAGGCCGCATTTTGGTAAGGTCAGTTTTATGATGGGGTATGTACAATCTAGGCACATTTGACGTCCGGTTAGTACACGAAATTGTAAAGACTTTATCCACAAACTGGGTAATTGTTCACACAAATGCTTAATTAAGGGCATTTGTCCGGGTCATTAGGCAGGTTCTATACACAGTTGTGAAAACTGTACGTTTCTACTTTTTTCTTCTTTTTAATCTTAGGTTTCCTTTGTGATCTCCTAACACATTCTACAATGAATGAAAGAATTTGTGCTTTAAGAGAACGGGGAGTCTGAAATGTTTGCAAGGGAATCTGAAACCATGTGAAACCAGCTAATGTTTCGGATTTCATCAGAAACTCAAAACGCATCAGCGATTCCCCAGGTTTACAAACCATATGGTGAACCTGAGTCTAACTTTCAATGACCACAGTCTGATTTATAGTTTTCCATGGCAATTGGTCAAAACCTGTGATTTTTCCCAGGCTTCAAAGGAAACTAGACAACCTTAAGTGATTTGACTGAGAGTTGGGTTTAGTCTGAAGTCACCACTCAGAAGTTGACTGGAGGTTGGTATTTCCATAGCTTCTAAACCGCCCAACCATGTTGTCAGTACACAAAAATTAAAATCAGTTGCTTTAGTGGCCAAATGTTATTAAAACCGTTAGCTTAGTCCTTTTATTTATCTTCTAAGACCACTTGAGGAAGAATAGAAAGATCTCATTTTGATTTTGTTGTTGTTGTTGAACAAGAGCAGAACTCACATGACATCCAGGAATCAACAACCTCTGGACGCTACAGGTTAATTTAGGTTTGTTTCCATTTCTGGGAACTGGACAGCACACATCACAGAGATTTTTTTGTTTTGTTTGTTTTGTTTGGGTTTTTTTTTGCCTAACAAGGAGCAGGTCCCAAAGCACTTTACCTCACACGAAAAAGATCTGAGAGAGCTTGCTTCAAACACCGCACCCATTTTTAGCTAAGCAACCCAAGTCAGGACACACAAGAGGCAGTATGTATTTATTGGGATAAATGAGAGCTGGAGAGGATTAGGTGAGTCAGACTGAGTTCTACAAGAAGGACATAAATAACCCCAGAAGGCTTGAGAGCAGGTTGCTTTTTCCTATTTCTTTCCAAGAGGAGAACAAAGGGTTTCTCTCTCTCTCTCTCTCTTTTTTTTTTTTTTTTTTTTTTTAACCTTTAGTGAGATGTTACGTATAGTACTGGTGCCAAACACCATATCTAAATGAAACAGGAAAAATGACTTTACTCAGCTGTACATCTTTATACACTGTAGGTTGAATTTCTGCTCAAGCTAGTGATTTTGATTAATTTTAGATGGAAATTTTAAATAAATTATATAGGGGGAATTTCAGAGGTTATTCTAGTTTGGCATATTTTGGTTTATTTTAATTTAGAATTCAGAAACTGGGCTGGAGTTGAATTGAACAAGCCTGTTGTACAGCCAGTTCAGCTGTTGTATTTACTAAGGTTGTTGATGTGCTTGTTTGATTTCTGTACTATTGAAATGCACTACAATCTCCTATTTCAGTTTTATTTTTTTGATCAAGAGGGAACATCAAGATTGCCGTATTTAATAGAAACATTTTGTGGATAGGATATAAGCCCTGTCACGTGCAATGTAATCAGATGTTATAATCTCCCATCATTACAAAATCAGCCTTCTTTAGTGAAAAGTACAATAAATAAGTGATAGGTAGCACTGTGGATTCATCAAATGCAATGGGTTATTTTGTCCAGCTGAATTATTCATGGTGGTAGCTTAAGGTGTGGTCTTGAAAGACTGCTGGTTTGCAGTGTCCTGGAATGCATTTTCACATCTGTTTCTCCCCCAAATAAGAGCATCTTTCTTTTGATAAATATATCGGTGGTTAGTCACATGTCTTTGGGGAGGTGTGTATAGTCTTTCTGCAGGCAGATGTGAGGAAGGTCTGCCTGAGTTGTGAGCTGACTAAGAATGGTGTGAATGTGAGCAGTGTTGAGTTCAAGTTAAGGTATCTTGTTCAGGACTGATGCTGTGTCTGCCTGCTTCTTGAAGCCTCTAGGCAAGAAGTGCACGGGAGCTGAGTGGGGCTTGCAAAATACCATGCAGACCTGTCCTCAAAGAAGTGGTCAAGCCTGCAAATCACCAGGAACTCAGTTATTGCTGTAAGGGCAAACATCACTATTGGAGCAATGCAGGGATAGTTGTGACTTCCAAGCCTGCTGGACAAATTATGTCTGCAAGTGGTCAGCCCTTAGGACCCAACAACAGATATTTCTTTCTCTTAAGATGAACCATAGAGCCATGCCAGAGGAGCGTGCAGGTTGCAGACCTCACGGAGCTGCTGGCGTCTTCTCCTCAAGATGTACTCAGTGGTACCGAATCTCTCTTTCCTCATGCTCTCCATTCCCACTCATCTTGAGATTTTCCTTCAGATTTCTTTTCTCTGAGGGCCAGAGAGGAAAGGAGCTGCTGCTTGATAGCATGGCAATCTCTTAGCTTATTTAGCTCATCTTTATCATTCCGGTTTCAACAGCTCCCAATAAGCATCACTTGCAGAACAGTGACTTTTGTCTTATCCTTAGGATTTTATAGACAGTCACAAGGCACTGAACTTGATATTGCTAAAAGCAGCAGTGTTTTTAGTATAAAGAAACAGATGTTTGGCTTCCAAACACGGGCGCCACCTTCTAACAAAGGTACTTCCCTAAACACAGATCCAAAGGTCAGGGTGTCTCTCCTTGCTTCCAGTGCACTGATGGACAAGCATATCCTGAGGTAGTCACATTTTCTGGCTCTATTATACCCAGAGTATTTGTTCATTCCAAGAAGATTAAATACTGAATTCTGTGACTCTGATAAGCTTGACGAAAAAGAGGGCCTTGTGTTTGCTGGAAGAACAAATATACTGGCTTTCATAGCAATATGAATCCAGTGGGAGAAAAAAGGCATAATTAATTACGTTTGAGCCAGTTCAGAGACAGAAATGTAATGTCTCCCACATTTCCATTGTTACTCTGCAACCACTCAAAACTCAAGGGGGCTTTCCAAGAGCACTCTCAGGGATGTGGGAGTCCAAAATGTGGGTGTCAATTATGTATGCTTAAGTCAAAGAAGTAGCTTGTCCCTGACCTCACTTTCAGCTGGCCTTGCTTAGAAATAAAACTCCTGCAAAACAGGAAGGTTCTTGCAAACGGGAATAATCTTCATAATCTTAACCTTCCTGCTACCTCAGCTGCTATTTTATGGGTGTAAGAGTGTGCATCTGCCTTGACTTTTATTTCCTCTCTTTCTCCCTCCCTTCCTTTTTATTCAAAGGGAGGAATATTTCTTTGAAAATAGAGACCGTCACAGCTCTTTGTGGTGTAGGACGCTATGAAATCTTTTATTGGTCTTGAACCTGTCTTTTAAAATGTGATCTTAACAGAGAGAAAGAACAGCCAGATTGGGCCAATGGATCAGGCTGCCATCAGATTATCCCTGCAGGTTTTCAGGCACAGCGATGGAGAAAACAGTAAATCAAAGAGTCAGCTGAAAATAGATATGGCATACTGTTACTGGGTTTTAATTTTCTTTGTGACAGATATTTTTGAGAGTGTTGAGTAATAACTGAGGAACATCTCCACATTCCCAATCAGGGAATCTGGTCTAAAATTGCTGACTATTTGGGTGCCCAGGCTCGTCCATTGCAATGAGAGCAAAATGTACAAAATACAACATTGAAACAGATGAATTGATTGAACAGATTGAATCATTATTTCGTTATTGCTTACTTAATAGGTGGTTCTTTTGAATAATTTTATATTTAAATGCATTATGATTACAATTTCCTTGGGTACTCACAATCTTTGAGTCAAACTGATATCCCTTTTGATTGTTCTATTACAAACACTAGAAATATCTTCCTTACAAAAGCCTCTTGACTACATTTAATCTAGATTTAGTTTAGGATATTGATGGTCTCAAGACATTCAAATGCATTCAGAAGTTGGTGTTCAAGTAGGTTTTGAGCATCATTTTGCAGCTCATCATAAGATGTGTTATTATTCTTTGCCCACAGTATTTCCTGTAATTCAACAAAGGCCTTTGTGGAAGGTTTGGAAATAGCTTAGGCAATCTTGAGGACCATTGTTTGAGGACTCTGACCTCAATTTTTAACCTAGTGGGCCCACTGCTATCTATCTCTAGTAAATTCTGTTCAGCTCCTAAACAGAAAAAAAATTAAGGCTGAGAATTTCTTCCCTCCGTTACTGCCAGAGGAGAGACTTCCTTGGCAAATTGACTTGTATCCACAAAAACAGTGTGGCAAGATATCGTATGTGGTAATTGTATGCGCTGTTCAAAATATTTTAAATGAACTTGTTCTTACAAAGAAATAAGTTATGAAGTTAACTTTTATGTGTGTGTGAATAATTAAACTATTGTCACTACTCTAAATTATCATCTATTGTTAACTTACATCATTAAATCTTGCTTCTTTGCTAAAGAATAATGAAAAATACACTTAATTAACAGTTATTGCAAGCTTGAGGCCATTGATAACACAGTTCTCAGACTAAATTTCACAAGTGTGTTTTGTACTTGACTTGAAATTGCTGCTTTATTCTAAAGCCCTGCACAGTGATGTGGGCATAACAAATTTTGTATCACAAGAACGAACTCCCTTAGTAAATTATGTCACTGTTGGTTAAGATTAGGTTGCTACAAGCAAACAACTTGAGTGTTATTTATTTTTTTTTCCCAGTGCAGAGGGCGGAGTTATGGTTTGAGCCTGCTGTTTTAGTTGCTTTTAGAAAATTTATGAAAGGCTTTTTCTGTGTGCCAAATCTGACAATATCCCACCCCCTTTGCCTCTCAGCTTCACTGTGCCCATCCATCAGAAGATTTTGGGGGGTTCTGTAACAGTTCCCTGAGGAAAGTGATTCTGGTTAATTTCCTTGTTGTTTCGATTACAGAGGTGATAGGGTTTTTTTCCTTGGATATTGTTAAAGAGGCTTGCCAGCACTGTAAAGAATGTGCTGCATTCTTCAGATGAAATAAGGCCAATCAGTGGAATAATGAGGAAAGTAATATCTCCCTAGAGAGTCTGATTGGGTTTTCATCAAATCAGCCAACCTTTTCCAGTCATTTACACCAACGTTCACTCCATGCAGGGTGTTATGCTGTCTCAGATTCTTTCCTCCTTTTAAATCCCTTGTGATTATTACTGATAACTAAATAATTGGGATGAGGCAAATTTATGTATGTTGTATATGTTCTCCTTTTTAAAATTAATTATTTTGCTCTTATTTTTTCACATATATTTTAAATGACTCTCCTACCCTGGAAGCTATTCCAAAGAGAGAGGGATATGCAAGAGCTGGAAGATTTATTCCTTTGTGACACTGAATGTCCTTTTATTTTTAATATGTGAGGTAGTTTCCCCTGAATGGAAGGTTACCTACTGCTAAGACTACAATCCCATGACAAGATGCCCAGTTCCTGTTGTTAATTAGAGCTTGACACATTTATTTTTATTTATTCATTAATTTGCCTTTCCAAGATAAACCTCTAAAATGAACCATTTAATTTATTGGGGAGTGAGGAGAACAATAGTTACCATGATCTTCCCTTATTTCATGTTCTTTTCTCTGTCAAGAGCACAGCATTAAATGCACGAGGAACATCTAGCCAGTGAAACAGAAACACGCTCTCTCACTCACTTAGAATTCAAACTAAGAAAATAGTCATTTCAGGTTTGCACAGATCTTATGCAGGTGGTTTCTTGCTGTATCTCTGTACATTAACAATCTGTTCTGAAAAATATAAAGATTATGGTTTTGGGCCAGATCCTCCCATGGTGTAAACCAGCTTGTTCTACTTACGCCATAGCTGCGCTGACTTACGCTTTCTGAGCATTTCACCCAGCATGAGGCCCTTCAGGTACGCAGAAACACATGGCAAATTATTGGCTCACTAGGGTTACTGTTCATACATCACGGACTAGCCCTTTCCTATGAATCCAGGACCTTTTGGTCATCAAATGAGAAATAAGCAGGAGCACAAAAGATGCAGGGTACTGCAGAGCTATGCTATTTAAGTGCATTTGCAGACAAAATGTTGCTGGCAGCTGCAGACATGGCTGTGCAATACCTAAAATGAGGGGGATTTTTGTTTTCCTTCCCTGCTGGGTAGTGCTCTGTTCTGGAGCACAGACTAAAAGAAAGCTGGTATCCTGTCCAAGTTATCTTCCTTCTATGGCTGGGAGATTCAGAGACAGTGTAGCTTCGTTATACACAAACACATTTATGGCTTCTTTGACAAGCTCCTGGACCACATCAGGCATGATCTGATTACATCACTAAAATGAATGTGGTCTTTGGATGTTTTACACAGCAATCTGGGAGGCATTTATTTCCTGCAGTTGGGGGGTGGGGGTGGGGGGGGCATGTTTAGCATGTGAAAGTTTTCAAAATTAACTGAGTTCCATTCACACCAGTCCTCCCACACTGCTCAGCAAATGATTCAAAGCCTTCAGCGTGATTTCATCTGTGCAGACTCTAATCCACTTACTTAATGAAATACATAATTAACGTATTATAATTGCAGTAAAGATGGTTTTGACAGAAATCATTTCCCGTATCTAATACCGTGGTAATTTAATCTGTTCCCCACTCCCTAACACGACCCTCCGTGATTAAGTTTCATAAGAATTTTTTTGATTGATTGATTCATCTGACGTGCCTGGGCCCTGCTAAAGGAGTGTCTGTCAGTTTACAGAGCTACGTGATGTTGTGGCAGATGGTTGTGGAGAAGCTCTTTGCGCTGTCTCCCTGTGTGGTCTTTTTTTTTTTTTTTTTTTCTTTCTCCCCCCCCTAAATGCCCTGATAATCCAAATACAGCAACCCTGATCCACTAAATCGCTACATGTTTTTATATGCTGTCTTTTAGTTGTGTGTATAGTTATTAAACTAGGGAAGGCAGGATGTGTTAAACTAGGAGGTCTAAATCCTAATGCTGTCATTCACTTCCACAATAAAACAACCCACACAGATACTTTTTATTTGATTTTTCTTTCTGTTTGTTTTCAACACAATCTCTCTAGTCTGTCATTCACTCTCAGGCAGTTACATGAGTTAAAAGGGCCAGCAAGCCAAGTTATACAGACCTCCTCAGCTAAATATCACTTGTTACCTGCAGGAATATATGGGGAACATTATCAACCACTGGCTTTTCAAGTCAGACTCAAACGGCTGCTCTCTTGATATGGGTCATGACTCATGAGATAATATCCAGCAAAAGGTCTGTGGCAAATGATTACTTCCTTTCATAGACTGAAACCCTATAATTTTTTTTAATGCTGTCAGTCTCCAGGAAACTGTCCTAGTTACACTGAAAAAAACAAATCCCAAAGTGGAGGGATGCTGGATGTCTTCTGCTGAGACAAACCAAACCATTTGCCTCCTCTCACCCTCATTCCTGTCCCTGACACCACCCTGTGCTCCTATATACCTTTTCCTGTCTCTGGTTTGCTTCTCTTATGGTAGGAGTTCAACCAATACTGCTCATCCCTGTCTGGCATTTTGCTCTCCATCAGTGGCTAGCATGCAGCTAGCCAGTTCTCCAGCAGCTGTGGTGAAAAGTAAGCAACTGGCTGTGTGTGGGACAGATGACGGAAAGACAAAGACTTGCCACTGTCAAGGCAGCCAGTCATTGTCAGAGCTGGATTAGAGCCGCTTGCTCTAATTAAATGCTCAAGTTGCTAAAACAGACCATCCTGTTGCAGGTCTGGGCACTGGTGCCTGTAAATTTTGTTATCCACAGCTAGGAGATTCCCTGACACCTTGAGCAGGGTCAGTGGCAACATTTGCTCTTTGTGGCTTGCTTTGGTTCACAAAATGGTCTGCACAAGTAAAGTAATACCATATGTGAGAGGGCACAGGGCTGTAGTGTAGGTGTCTGGGCCTTCTCCAGGGGCCAGGCAAGAAGGGGACAGTGGTTGATTTGTGTGAGCTGGTTTACCCCTGGGACAAGGTGGACATGGATTTTTCAAGGTTTATATTTTGGAATAGGGCAGATTAAGGGTGTTTAAATCCTTTTAAGTCCCTTGATTAACTAGACTTTGGAAGTCTATCTCGTGAGGGAAGGCAGCACCACAGCGAGGTAACAGTGACAGAAGCTCAAGCTTCTCTTCATAGTACAAGATGCACCAGCCTACCATCCAAACAGTGGAGCAATCTCTTAGGGTCACATTTTTCTTTGCAGTTGTATCAGTTTGCGACACCAGTTGGTGCTAGACAGTATGGTACTAGGAGCAGTATTGCGGGCCAGTTCCCAGTCTGGCAGCATGTGAGATGCCGACATTAGCGGTTTATGGCTTGTAAGAGCTGAGGCACACTGCAGGCACAGAGACTATAGTCAGCTTCTGTGTGCTGTCATGCACCAGCTGCTGGAAGTGTTTTGAGTAGCAGTCCCTTGGCTCTCTTGGTCAAAAGGTGGATGAAGGTGGTGAAGTTGTGAACAGTGAGTGAATTTTTGTTTCCTGTCAGCCTAAGTCTTAATTTTTTGATTTCCCATAACTGCAAATAGTCTCAAAGGGTCTGGTGGGCGATGGTCCTTGCGTGTAACAGGGCAGAGACCTTGGTCTTAAAAAAATTGCAAATTGCAGCATTCATTCTGTTTTACACCTGGAATGTCCAAGTGGGTGTATTCGTTGACAAGAAGGGTAGAAGACAGTGGAAAACAATGGAAAATAATTTACTGCCTGTCTGCTTTGTTTTGTTGTTGCACTTGATCATAAGTCAAAGGTGACTCAGGTTCCAGCAATGGTCGTGATGCACCAAAAGGACTGGAGGTAGAGCTGACCCACCTGTTCTGGTTTCCCATGTCCTTCTGAACATTAGATTTTGGGCAAGTGCTTCTAACAGAAGCCTCCATTCATGACAGACTCATTCTTCCTAGTTGGAGGATATGTGAATCATTTTTGATGACATGAAGCTGCGTTTAATTGCATCGTCTTTCATAAACCGAGTGAGTGCCAGTGCTTGACAACTACTAGGTTTGTGGGGTTTTGTTAGATGTGAAATGCAGTGTATTCATTCATTTCAGCAGTGTTTTTAATGCTAATAGGGGTTTAGGTGCCTAATTTCTGTTGATGACCTGATGCATTAGTTATGGTTTATTTGCCTACCAGTTCTCACTGACCTATATACTATTGGTGTGTTTGCATAAAAACTTATGCCAAGATTATCCTATAGTAAGCAAAGGCTTTCCGTGGTGCATCTAAATCTGCCTCCCCTCCCAGTGACAGACTGTAAGTGCATTGATCAACAAAAGCTCTGCTTTTCTCATTGAATTGTGAAACACTTACCTGGGAACAGCTTGAGCACAGAATGTGAGGTGAATGAAGAGGCATTTATGTAAAAAGAGGACAGAGATTTTGAAAAAAAGATCATTTCAAATGATCAGTTTGTTAATACACTGGCACAAAACCACAAGTGTGGACAATATACCCACCTGCCCCCATCCCATAGCCAAACCCATACTGAGTTCAAAGAGGCCACGCAAAATGATGCACACCAGCTCCTACATCCAAGTCACTGAACTCATTGAACTTGACTGAAATTCCTGTCGGAGCATTTTCTTTTTCCTATGAGTGTGAAGGGAGGGGGAGGCTCCTTTGTGAGTGGCAAGTGTACATGAACACCACCACATCAACTGCCAATATGTTATGAGGCCTTGGTAACAATCTGGAGTCTCTGGGGAGCTCTGCTGCAGTTCAAGTGAGTATCAGACAGAGAGAAAACAATTTCTGGTGCCAATAATGCAGCACAGATGAAAAATGTTTTAATATTTGAAGCTGCTTTATGGCAGAAGCAATGACAGTGATGGAGTCAATGTCAGCTTTTTTCCTTTAAATGTCATCTTTCGTCTATGAGTTTTTTCTGCTCTGGAGGCATGCAAGCCTGATGCTGACTGTTTGCAACCATTGATCATTGATTTTATTCTAAATGGAAAGCTTGCCAGAAGACTAGAAATTCTGGAATTTATTAGGATTTCTTTAAGAGGCACTTTAGCTCAACAGTTCTCATTACTGTCTTTACAATGTTACTTATTTTTCTTTTTATGTCATATGATTTGTAAAGGGTTAGTACTCAGAGAACAATATACGATTAAACCATTGTGCATGCTGGAGTTGCAAGCTCAGAGGGGAAAAAAGGATTCTAAGAAGGGCTAAGCACATATCTGAGTCTTAAACAACAACTAATGTCTCTTCAGAACCAAAAGCTCTATTTTAAAACCTGTGGACGTGAGTTTTATTAAACAGCAATTTTGATTAAATAAGGTCACTCTTAAATTACTAACTCTTAAATACATAAATAAAAGGGCTAAAGCATCTTTATATTCTGACATTTAGTGCATAAACAACGTACTGTATGTACCAAATGTCGGAATATAATGAAAGTTTGTCCTGTTAAACTAATACTGCTGATAGGCAGAAATGTCTTGGACTCTAATAACTCTTCAACGTATTTATTTACAGTGACATTATTCTGAACATGCCAACTAGGAGTGGTTTAAGGCTTTATTACATATTAACATTTAACATATTTGTGTGCTTATGTATCAGTGATTATTCTTAATTTGGTTAAAAAGAATCCATTTATGGTTATACAGTAGGCTAAATGTTTTTCGGTTTGTGATATGTTTCCATTGGCACAAGACTAGTTCAAACAGGTACGTGAGCTCTTGGCTGACGTGCCTGACATTCAAGCTTTATTATGGAGCAGTGTACCCAGGGAGCGTGAATTATCGTGAGTATCAGCCTTGGCCTGCTGAAAGCATCATTCAGCCTAGCTGATTACGGAATTTACTCTGGAGTTTGGATCTGAAGATCCATCTACTGAACTGATGCTGTTTATTTGTTTAGTCACAAATATGTTGCAGACCAGACAAAGGGAAAATCATAGCAGAACACAGACTGGTTGAATAGCAATGACCAACGAAAAGCAAAATCTTGCAGCGCAAAGAGCCGGTAGTACAGTGTATTGCTGCTGTTTAGATAAAGCTAATTCTGGCAACCCCTTTAATAAACCATCAAGTGCAGCACTTGAAATGTAAAAGAAAACTTTCTGGAAAATAAAATGACCATCTGCAATGTTACCTTAGATGCTGTAAATGGAGTTTCTGGTGTAGTGGGGTCTATTGTGCCGCACCGGTCAAATTGCTTTTAATGTTTATAATAGTGAACTGTCCTGATCTCCAATGCCATATATAATACAACAGTTGTATTGTAACTGGGGTAAAGGGACAGCAGAATATTGTCTGCTTGCCTTAATGCCATCAATTCTGCGCAGGCCACATCCCCACATGCTCGTTCTCACACTTGTAACAGGTGTGTTTCTGTGTCTGCAGCAGTGAAGCTCAGGTAATAAAAATAGCATATTTTCTTTTTATTGTTGGAAAACCTGTGTTTACTTCTGCATAGGCTGCCACCAAAAAGGCTTGGTTAGAGTTGTTCTGTACCCAATGATCTGTTATTGCTGGCAAGGTTTTAAACATTCTTTGATGAGATCAGACTGACTAAATGCAACAATTGGGAAATACTGAATACTATCCAGCAGCCGTTTCTTGAAAGTACCGTTTATAAGTCTCTTCTACTAGGAATATCTATGTTCATAAAGTGCAACACCATTTGCATGAACCATTTGTGCACTTTCAGAAGGTGAATCTTCAGAGATGTTCCATTAAGTGCCCTAACAACTTAAAATTTTGATGAACATTTGCAAAATAGCCATGAATTTTCCCTAATAGGAACAGCTGGAAGCTTATCTGACAATTTTGGTATCTGTTTATGAACAGGGAATCCTAAAAAAATATTTAAATATGAAGCGGTGACAGTGCCTTATGCTCCCATGGCATAGTGATCCTCCTTATCATTATTAATTTTTGTTGTAGCAGAATCTAGAGGCTGCAGTGGATTTAGGGGTCCCATTGTGTTAGTGCTGCACATATACATTACAGATACTTCTTGCACTTAGGAACTTAGTTTCAAAAGAATGAGAAAGCACTGGCAGAAAGAGGAAATGAATATGACATATTGTATTGATACCCAAGATCATGCGATATGGGGGTGGAACTGAGATTTAGAGTGCCTTAGTTTAGTGTCTTGCTTAGTAGATTACTTCATACCCTTCAAGAACCCCATATTTTTCTGCCTATCATTTATTGTTACAGGCTTCTGCTTGGACAAATTTTTGATTGTTTACAGGTCTCTCCTTCCATCAGGAAGTGACTGGCAAAGGAAGGCCCTACAAAAATGTGATCTTTGAAAATAATTAAGTCATAGTAACTGACAAAGAAAAACGTAGATTTTTGTTCCTTAATTGGGAAAAGGATTTTAGGCAGAAGCAAACCTAACTTTTCCACTCCTAAGTGGCTTGGTGCTAAGCGGCAGCAGAGGACCACAGAGGCAGTGGTGACTGTATTGAGAACAGAGATATTAAAAAGGGAAGCATTTTGGGAGGAACTGTGAAATTTTCTAAAGAAAATAATTTCAGCCAAAAATCACTGGGATCTCTAGTAAAGACGTTACTTCTTTACACTGGGAATCAGTGCAAAAAGTTAGCATCCCTGTGCTCAGGAATCCACAGCTTTGTGACTTTATCCATCTTTCTTTACAAATATCCAGCTAACATCAGTGAAAGGAGTCAGTTCCTTCATCGTGAGGAGCTTAGCCTTGCAAGAAACCTCCTCCTGGTAATCCATATTCAGAGAAGCCCTGAGGGAGCTATCAAGACTATTCTGAGAGTAAATTACCCACACAGGAAAGGATTACAGGATCCTGGCCCCGCTCAAGATCCCTAGCTAGATCAACACGCGTCAGTGTTTGATAAGCATTCATGCTGATAGTACGTTCAATGTGCTTTTGCTCCCAGGACCATTCCTTAGAGACCTCTGAGTTGAGAGACTGAAGAACAGAGGCTTGGTTTTAGAGTTGGGGAATATGGGCAGTCACTGGTGTCTTCCAGTAGGGTATCATTAAGCCCCCAGTACCCTTCTGAGTGACAAAAAATAGAGGGCAGTAGGTAAGGGTGTCCTGTGGTACCTTACGCTACCATGACTTCTGTGGCTTCTGTCCTGGCAAGGGAAGGGCTGAAGCTGCAAGGCAGCCTCCTTGCCCACCCAGCAAGGGAAGTATAAGCTGCAATAGCTGACCTCAGCTCAGCCGGGCTGCCCCAGGGTATGGGGACACATTTGCTCCATGGCATTAGCCAGGATGCTGGTACCATGCCCCACATCATCCTTATCTTCCAGATGGTGGAGAAATGGGGGGAGTCACCCAGATTTTCAATTGTGATAACACCAGGCTGGGATGCAGCTGTGATCACCCTGTCACAGTCTGCACCTATGTGACTAAAGAGAAAAGTTCATCTGCCAAGATATTCAATCTGGAGCTCCTCATTGAAAAAAAAAAAAAAAAAAAAAAAAAAAAAAGAAAGAAAAGAAAGAAAAAAGAGCTATTAGATGTTATATCTTTAATAAATGGCCTATATATTATGACATAATTTAATTTAGTGCTCAGAATGTATTATGGCTGCCGTAACAGT
Source organism: Falco naumanni (assembly GCF_017639655.2). Lineage (NCBI taxonomy): Eukaryota > Metazoa > Chordata > Aves > Falconiformes > Falconidae > Falco > Falco naumanni. Next base: position 12,992,867 of record NC_054068.1, read on the forward strand.
TTTACATTTATAGATTTCATAGTTTTGCTTCTATAAAACAACTACAATCTGTACCCCTTCCAGCTAATTACAATAAAATGCTTCCATTCACATTTACAATGTAAACTAAGGGTAGAGGCGGGTGAATTCTGGCTCAGGTTTATAGCTTCACAGGCTGCTGAAATTGCTTAGGTTCAGTATCCCCTGACTGAGGTGCCTTCAGGGGTCGGGTCCTGGGGGAGACCTGGCAGGCAGGGACCATGCCCACTGCTGGGAGACCCTGCGAGTTACTGCTGAGGGACTGTGTTTGTGGGGATAGTTGAAGGGATATTGAGCAAATTAAAGAAGCTGAGAGTAGATGCTCATTTAGGCTGACCTGGAAAAAAAAGAGTATCAGACCTAAGTATGATAGGACTCATTGGGAAGAGGAGAGGAAATTAGCTGTAACAGATGCAGCGTGAGTGAGCAGGGTGCAGGCGAATGAAGCTTTGGAACTTAAATGACAGGTTCAAAAAGCATGTGTGTATGAGAAAATGCAAAACAAGGTGAGAGAACAACAGACGTGTTATAATGGGATTCATTTTCCTGGTGTGGTGTAATGTATTTATTCAAAAGCTGTTTGTGTACAGAAGTCCTGCTAAAAGCAATGCTTATTTTATTTTTTTGATTAAAACATAAAATCAGAACCCCCAATTACTGGAAAAAGGTAACAAAATCCTTTCTTATTTCAAAACCCCCAAACTTAAAATAACCTTCTGTCAGGAAAAGTAATAATTTCCCTCTTAACAAAATCCGAACATAATACTTAATGGACTTCCCCCGGTTTATTAATTAACAGATAGATTTCCCATATCTGCACAAATCAGTTAAAAGTGAGCTACCATCTGCCTTTAAAACCCTATTTGTCTAAGCTTTCCCCAACCTCTATATAAACTTAGCATGTAAGAGTCTCTGAGGAGAGACCAACAGCAAGGACTTTTGTTCCTGTGGAAATCCTTACTCTGGAACCCACATTCTTCATGACTACACTGGAGAGGAGTCATTCCTGATTTTGTGTCATGCCCAAGTACAACAAATGGAAATGGTTTTTTTGAGTTTGTAGTCCTTACACAGTAATCAAAGAATGCTCTAAAGAGCTCAAATTGTTTCTGGGGTGCAGCTTGGTCAAATATTTCTATGGTCCCTTCCTAAATTTTCTGATTTTGTAAGGGTCTCTTTTTGAGAAGAGAAAATGTTGCATTTGCACGGATCAGAGGTGACCACTGTTTGTAGCAGCAAACACCACTGCCACTACAATTCCAATGAGGCAAAGGTACATTTCCATCTGCACACACAATAAAAATATGTCTGACTTCACATCCACATGGCAGTCCAAGTATATTTGACAACACAATTTTTGATGTTTTACAGTGTGGCCCCAGGTCTAATAACCTTCTTCTGCAGATGCTGGTTTTGTATGTTTTTAATCATGAATCATTCCTTACTTATTAACCAATCATATTTGCTAACTGGATTGCTTGTGAAGACCTCTTATTGTAATTAGCATGCTTCAGTTGAAGAGTAAACAAATATTCTAACAAACTACTATGACATAAGTTGATTTTCTGTTCTCAATCACTACCATTGTGGATACAGCAAATTTTGAATTAAACATCTCTCCAAGATTTAACGATCTCAGTCAAGAACATTTTAATTAAATTAAGGGATTGAAACTTTTATTTTTGACAGAATGAATAAATCAGCGAAAGGTGAATCTGGTTCAGTGAAAAACTTGATCCAGAAAAATAGTCTGGGAAATAATTAGAATTGCATTGACCAACTGTGCTCAAAGGGAATAGTAAATATTTTGTCAAGAGATGCTAAAACATAATGTACTACACTGAATTCAAAGTATTGTTAGAGGAAGATAGGCATTTGCCTATGTAGTCGTAGCCCTCTGATGAGGAGGTCATGTCTTCCACCAGCATCAGACCTCTGTTCTGTCATCCTTGTGTTTGAGTTGACACAGGTGAACGTTGGGGTATTTCATGAAGTGTATTAGCAACATTTTGGGAGGTTTAGATATACTGGGGCATCTGGCTGCTATGGCTGGTACACTGGGTTTGTCACCTGCAGTTTGCTGGCTCTCCTGATTACTTGAGTCACCATCCCTGGAGGTGTTTAAAAGACGTGTAGATGTGGCACTCAGGGACATTGTTCAGTGGTGGACTTGGCAGTGCTGGGTTAACAGTTGAAGTCGATGTTCTCAAAGGTCTTCTCCAACCTAAATGTTTCTATGATTCTTTGATTACTGAAGCTGCAACATACTACATTTACTATCACCTTTTGTTTTACTGGCAGAATAAATAGAATTGGACGTCAATCCAGAGCAACAGATTTATGTATATAAAAACTGTATGACTAATATACCCAGATCAACGAAACAGCATCTGTCTAGCTTCTTTATTTTAAGTTTATACCATGTTTTGAAACACATGTGCATACACACACACACACATGTATTTCTGGGTATTTAATCAGTCAAATTACCTGGGAAGTAGATTTTGTGTAGTGAATATATTATGAGCTACCAAGAAATATCAGTCTACCAAAAGTATCTGACATCTGTAAAAAAACTTCAAGGTTAAAGTGACTCAAGGATCCAAGCAGCAGAATCTCACTCATACACTAGACAATATCTCTTTTCATATTCTTTAAACCACTGCACGCAGCTCTCCTAATCTTAATAGTACTCTGGAGAGTGTGGAATGGCCAAAACATGAAACAGAATAAACCAAATATACAGAAAACTGTTGCATTTGCATTGCAAAACATTGGCTTGGATTTGAAAATAGTGGAATAACAGTTTGTCCTCTAAACAGTGTCCAGCATCCTTAACCTTTAAGTGTCATCTGCCTAGGCATCCCTCAGTGCTTGTTTTTATTGCAGATAAAAATAGGGCCCATAGAACTCAGGATAGATCAGATAACTGGGCTCCGTTAACAGCTGGGCTTGTTCTTGAAAAATCAAAATAAAAGAAGTCTGATTTAGAAATTGATTTATTTAGCTACACGGAAACCTGCAGGATAGAGGATGGGAGAGAAAAAAGAGCATAAACTTGGGGAGGTTTAATGAAGATGGGTACTTCCCTGAAAGATGCTGTGGAAATCTCTGATCATGTCCTGGTGGCAGTAAAGAAAATGCAAACTGGGAGAATGTTCTTCCAAACTCCATTCATGTTCATCTTAGCTCTGTGTATATCAGTGGTCAGATCTCCTACAGAATGTATAAGAACTTGCATATCTCCTTGTCTTTTCCTGGTCTGCCTCCTCTTCCTCCAGGAAAGCAGCCAGTTACGTGATAATTCATTGTGGACATCTACCTTGTTTTAGTAAGAGGAATCTTTTTTTTTTTCATTCTGGTTCTCCTTACTACAGCTCCACTTACAGGCCACATCTAATTTCTGGTGCTTATTGTCTCAGGTCCCTCTAAGTCCAAGATTTTCTGTCTAGTCCTTGCAACTAAGTCTCTTTGCCAGGCCACAGTTCCATGTCACAAGTACTGCGAGCTCCTCTTTAGCCTGTTTAACCCAAGAAATCAAATGACACCAAAAAAAAAAGGTCTGAACATGGGTTTCAAGATGTCGTGTCAGAAAAAGTGGTGATTTTAGTCTGTAAAATGACACTATAGAGAAAGGATTCTTAGGGTATTTGTCCAGGTTTGTTGAAATGGTCACCATTGCCTATGGAAATATTTTTGTATCTTCCTGGTGGGAAAATGTCTTTAATCTCCTGATAAGACTTGTGAATACTAATGAAAAAAATGGCTTTCTCTCCCAAAATTGGTTTCACTGGCTTTGCCTTCCCTCCTCATAGGATGGAGTGCAAAATACGGCAGGAAACAGAAACAATAATATTAAGTGTGAAAAGGAAAAAATGCTATAAATATTTTGGTTGAAACAGCAGAGACACTAAAGATAAAAGTTAAATGGAAATAAAGACAGTCAGATGGTTATTATATGTTGCTATAAAATTCAAGAGCTGTTAGAAAAGGTAGATCAGGATTTGCTTTTAAAAAAATGACAGGCCTATAAGAAAGCAATATTTTTGATTGATAGAGATTTTAATTGCTCTGATATTTATTGGAATGACAGCTATTAGGAATTGAAGCAGTGATAAGGGATTCTCTGAAGCTTGAGGGTATTTGGATAAACACCTCAAATTTGAATGCCTATCAGAAGCTTATTAAAATTATTAAAACCTTGAATTTTTCATTTCGTCTAAAAGTGTTTGAAAAGAGGTTTGCTTGGAGAATTTTTTATGAAATGATATAAGTTCTGTTAGTGACGACATCTTTCTCTCCTCTTGAGAAGTATGTGCAAGCTAGGGTAGGCAGTAACTGCTCAAATGTATATGCAGAGATTATAGTGATAATGACAAAATTCATGTGGGTAAAACATGTTCCAGAAAAATGTGTAGCCTTAGAATTAGCAAATGGTGTTACTTCCCTTAGCAATTCAGGTTTTATTTTTAAGAGATCTAATCAGCACATGTGCTATTTTTCATTTATGGCAAGTCTATTTTTTAGAAAGTTAATTACTTGCTTTGGATATGTAGTTAGAAATTTTAGTCCTGAATTATTAACAGTTCTGTTCTGGATTTCTGACTTTTCTGTGGTCCAAAATGATTTGCAGAATGGTTAAGTGTCCACAAGCTGAACCAAAGGAAGGAGGAGGCTATCATTGGTTTCAGAGACTGGGGGATGTGAAAGCTCAAAGTGTGGTCATCATATCACAGCTTTGCTGATCTATGTGTCTTTTATTATCCTACTGAGATGAAACATGAATGGAAAAGTTAATAAAATGGTCATTCATTATCTTTCATGCATATTTCCTCTTTTTTAATGTTTTATTTAGTCGTTTCCACATTAAAAAGCAAGAGGGTAGAATTCTAGTGCTATTTAACCTCGTAACACTGGTCATATGAAGGCAGGATTTTTCTTTCTTTCTTTCCTCCTTTCCCCCTGCAAATGCCATCCCAGTTACATGATAGTCATGACCATACATTATCATTACCTAAACCAGTTCCCTGGGAGATGTGCTAATAAAATGTCTGAATTATACATTGATTAAGTGCGTATGTTATATACTGATAGTTGGATATAAAGTCTAAGTACAGGGATGTTTGGCAAGAAACGTTTATATGGGTACTTTGAATTAGTGGGATGGTGTATAATTGTAACAACTTGAATTGTTGTTTCCAAGAGTGTTGGAAAAGGATGATGTGAGAAAGCTGTCACTATTTCTGGCATGATACGGTCTAGGATGATCAGATCAGATCACAAATTAAATACAGCCATGCAAGAGTAGCACCCTCCTGCTTTATGGGACAGGGTTCACATGGTTAAGGATTTTCAAGTAGATGTGGCGAAATGCTAGGGAGTGGATCCTGCTAACGTATGTGTATGTTGTGAATCAACAGTGCCATGAACTGTTACAGAAAAAAAAAAGTGTAAGAATTAAGGAAGTAGTTCAGGCAGCTGCTGCATGAGTTTTGGAAGGAAATGGAGAGCAAGGGGAAATCTGGGGAGAAAGTAAGTGATAACCTATATTCTAGGGGAAGACAAAGTAGTAGAATGAGCTGAGAGGTACTGAGAAGAGTTAGGCTGAAAAAGTAAGCATTGGCAAAAAGGAAGACTCAGTGCAGAGTTTCAAATCATGTATTTACTTTGGAGATGTTATTTGCAACATGCTTCAAATCCTTCTCATGCTGTTTTCTATTTGTCAGTTTTTATCCAGTCAGCAATCTTCTTTGCTGCACCCCTTTAAAATTTCTCTGTATCTTTTCCTCCTTCCCAATCTTTTTCTCTTCCTGTCCTCTTCCGTTTAGTCCCTCACTGTGGGACTCAAATCATTAACGCTTGCCGTGAAATGCTACTGGAACTCTGCACTAGGAGGAGGTCAGAGTGTGTCTAGTAAATACATACAACTGTTTTCCACTGGTTGTGGTACAGAGCAGATTTCACTCAATGTACTGCATATATATTATACTATTTCAGTCCCCTGGATGTTTGGGAAACTTTGCTATTTGAATTTTAAGGCTAAACTCAGAACTTTAGCTTTGAGTTGATTTTATTCTTTCATGCACTATGAGGTTGTATCAGCCAATAATTAAGAATGTGAAAAACAAGCTGCAGTAGAGAGTCAATAATCCAAATATTTCTGTACATCACATGTCCTCCAGATTGTTAGCAAATTTTTCTTTGATAACAAGGTTTTTTCTTTTGCACTGGCAAAATGACATGACATAACCCTTGGCATTTGAGAAAACATGTATTTTTTTTGGATGGATTAATTCAGGTAAGCAGATCCTATTCAAATATTTAACAGATTGTCCATAAATCTGACATTCATGGGAAGATGCTAATTCTGAAGTGATCATAAACACTTCACAAATGCAGAGACTTCAGTTAGTGCATAACTCACTGAAGACTACAAACTGAGATGGTTGCTTCTGACAAATCTTTCATTGATGTGTATGTCTAAGCATCAAAAGATGAACAAAGAGTCAGCATGTTTCATAAAATACTCTCCTTATTTATTTTACTTCTTTGCAAAAGACATCTTTTATAGATTATTTCTTGGTTTTGCTTTATTTTGCAATCAATCTTGATTCAACAAGATGCTCTTACCAAAATATTTTTAATAATGAAACAATTACAGCAGTAAATTTACATAACCAATGAGTTCTTTCTTTGTTTCTTTTTCCTACAGTATTCTTCTTCTTTTCTTTATTTCAGAGTAGTGTCTGCTAGTCAGTGTGGACCAAAGAAAATAGTTGAAATTGAATTTCTTCATTAAGGCTTAAAGTTAAAACAGTTTATTAGATAATTCTTCAAAACTGCAGTGACTCTATAGTTCTGAGTTAAAGGTAGTGGCAGCAGTGCTGCAGTAGTTAGATGTTCCAGCAAAAATTCTATGCCAGCTTTGGAGAAGTAAAACCCAGGCTGTCTGCACAATAATCATCATTCCTGCCACCCAAAAATGTGGTGCATCCCTTAAGTTTCCTGCCCATGTGACTTCCCTTGAAAGAACAGTGGGCACACAGTGCCAAATGTCCCTGAGGACCTCCACGGTAATTGTTGCTACGTCCACCAGGATACACCTGTTTTCTAGTGGAGTAAATCAAGGACCAACACAAAGACAAGATGTATTTTGCTCTGAGATAACTGCAGAGAACAAGTCCCCTCACAATACCCGTCTTCGGTGCTGTGGCAGAGGCTGCCCACTGTGCTGCTCTGGGACTGGTGTCTGTATCACTTTGCACACCTCAGCCCATGCCGAGTAGCCACCAGGGCTGGTTTGGAGGTGTACAGAGCACTGCATTGGGCCACGTAATGTGACCTCCAATGAAGGCTTGAATAAGGTTGCCGGGGTGGGTGGACGGACCTTCAGCTGTAAGCTCCTTCCAGACAGAATTAAATAATTTTGGTATTTTACTGCACTGTTTGAAGACCAAACCTCTTCTAAACTTATTCTGTCTCCTTCCAAAATGAGTGACACTTGCTTATGATGCCCGCTGCATCACAGTCTTGTAGCAAACTGCGCACGCAAGTGCCAGATTTGGTGGTGTTTGGCAGCTTTCCCAACTATTTCAAACATAGCAAATGGTCACTAGATCTTCCCCAAGTTTGTTCATCTTTATTCTAACTAAGGGACCTGGAAGAAGGCCGGTTGTGCACAGGGTATGGGCTGCCTCACATGTTTTGCAGCAGATGTGAGGAAAAATTCCTCTTCTGTTCTTTTAAATAGTTTTAACTCTGTTTCTTCTACTGAAATGACTAGCAGTTTCCTTCATGTTGTCCACAATATTGGCATTTTGAAACACTCCAGATATGTGGGTGCAGCTAACGAGGAGAGTAAAACAGAAGCAGCAAACTTCAGAGCAAGATTAAAAATATACTATGGAAATAACCTGTCTAGGTTTTGACAGATGAAATTTGAAGACAAATGATTTGTCTTTCAAGCAAAGGCATTTTTAAAAGAAAATTTAAATGTAATGCATGCGGAAGAGTTGTGGTGATCTGAAAGGAGGATTAACTGACATGATCTTGATTGTAGGCTCATTATACTGCTACCTTGGAAAAAAATAAAACAAACAAAAAAAGTTAACACGAGGTCAGGACAGTGGCTTTTAGCAGCTTAGCCCATGGGGGAAAAATGTAACAGAACTGCAGAATGTAGGAATCACCTGACTGTGGGAGAATTATGGGCTTTGTGGGGAACAGAGGGCCATGTTGTATTTCTGCCACAGTCCTGCCATCCACAGACCTGGGGAAGGGAGAGCAGCCAGGAACAGCCTTCCCCAGAAATGTTTCCTGAAATGAGGGCTGCAGTGAAAACTGCCTGGGTCTCTGCTTTGACTTAGCAATCAGATTGTGCTGAAGCTGTGACGTTCCAGTCGCTTCTGCAGCAAAAATGTTTGTAGGGAGAAAAAAAACCCCAGAAGTGTTGCTAGATTGATAAAATGTGCTCATCACATAATCTTGTAGCGCTGCTCCGACAGAAAAATGTATAACAATATGTGCAATTTATTGATAAATGTCAGCCTAAATAGTCTGCGAGAGAAGGGGGGTAGAAGAAAGCTATACATTTCCCACAAGCACCCCCTCAGGCAACAGCTTGAGCAAATACAATACATGCGATGCAATAAACTAAGATTATGGGGCTTCACGGCAGACAAGTGTGGCCTTCACCGTAGGCTAAGTAGGCAGTCACCTCAGCACTATATTTAAAGGGGCACTGGAATAACAGAGATAACATGGTCATTCTCCAGTACTCCAGTTCACACCAACTCTTCTACAACTGCTTCAGTAACACTTTCTGTCGATCTTTCTATCATTTTTACGTAGAACCCTAGGACTTGTACATCTCAGTGTTGTTCATACGCATGATTTTTATTGATGCAAAGGTGAGCATTAGGGTGAGCTTGATTTCCAGTAGAGCTGCTTGCTCCAGTTTCAAGCCCCTTCAGGCTGTGGTTGCCTGCTTTGGACTCTCCACATGGGGCTTGATCCTGTGCAGAGCTGCCTGCAATTTTGTGTACCAAAACGCAAGAAGTGTGCAAGGTCTTGCGGAGAGACCCACCGCGGTCAGGGTGGACCGTTGTGGCACAAGGCTGCAGACCAAAGAGATTCACTGCAGTGGATAGAGCACTAAGATATGTTTCAGCCCTTCAGCAATGCGTGACAGAAGGTGGGCTGAGGGACTTTTCAGACAAAGAAGGCAGCTGCAGTCTGAGGGTAAAAATATGATTTTATTGGTGGGGATGATAGGGTTTATGCTATTATCTTGGTCCAGTTCGATTCCTTCTTGTTGCAAGCTGCATTTCAGTAAGTAACACAAAGTGTCAGACTCTGCCTTCCTGCAGGAAAATTTTAAGGTGACAAAATGACAATATCTGGCCTAAATAACAATTTGAAGAGGATATTCTAAGCTTACATTGTCAGATCTCTACCGAAACACAGACTTTCTCACTGCTGGCACACATAAGCAGCAAAATACTAAAATATTGTTTTCTGTGTACATGAGAACTCTTGTCTGGTAAGTGAAAGACCTTTCTAAAAACTGCATGAAACTGAGGCACCTCAAAGAGTTAAAAAAACATGCAGTTATTGGTATTTATAAGGCAGCTCAGATTTGGCGAGGATCTTAATGAGAACATTTAGTCTTCATTACTCTTAACGTTTTGTTTTCAAATAAATGCTCATACCTGTGCATGTGAGATTTGGGGTGCTTTATAATAAGGCATGCAATAAATCCCTAAAATAAATAAAAAAAAATATTACAATATAAATAATTTGTTCTCTTGTGCTACCAGAACATAAGGAGACTTTGTCCATGTAGGCCTGCTAAAATACATGTAAGCTGAGGTAGTTGTTTTTGATACTAAGCTGAGTACACAGAGAAGCGTAAATCACTTTTTTCCTCTTTACTGCCGTTTCCCTCAGTCAGCTCTCCCATAATGCCTCCGCAGAAGCTGACAGTTGGATGCGGCACAAGACCCTGCTGGACAACTGTCAGGTTTGGTGAAGGATATTAAAGAGAACTTGATCATGTGTCAGCTCTCTTCAAAATACACTCACATTGGAAAAGTGATATATCTGTCAAAGCAAGGACTTCAGCATTTGGCAGAACAGGCCATTTTCACAAACAAAACTGTCCAATTACATTAGGGGGCATGAACTTCAGGTGTGTATGCCAGGGACAGAAAGATCTGCAGCCACACATCACAGAGACTGTCTCCTTAAGCCATATGGCTGGATGTGGGCTGCATCTCAAGCATAGTTTCTTTATGCTTCATAGATTAGGAATTAATTTAAAATTATCAGAAACATAAATTGCTGCTTTGAACTTCTACATGAACTTTTTTTTTTTTTTTTTTTTTTTATTTCACTGAAGGCTGCCAAGAATTCATTTTAGGGGAAAGGGGGGAGAGAGAGTGGAAAATTTATCAACTTTGATTAGATGATTAAGAACTAAGCTATGGAACAGAAATGCTTCTTTCTTGTTTTGTTTTTTTAAATGCTTTTAGGAAGACTAGTGTGAGTTTTGATTAAATAGCATCTTTGGTTAGGAAACAAATTGTGCCTGTGAGAATAACAGCAAAGACTTTTTCTTGGAAATATGTTATAGTTGAGTTTAGGTCTTTCTTGGCTCACACAAAAATGCAGACATTTGGTGGGAGTGAGCTTTCAAGTTAAAACTGCTTGTATCACACACAATATCCTGTGTGTGGGGAACTGTTATATCTAAGTTCAAGAAAACCATCAAGATTCAGTGATGAGGATGGAAACTGTCTTGATCACATTGTTTATGCCAAAATGCTCATTTTTGTGTACGAGAAATTTCAGACTTCATCTGTGTGTGGAGGTAAAACACTGCAGTGTAGAACAGAGCCGTACAGAGCCTTTGACAGGCGCAATTTTCAAAGGATGAGCTCAGTTTTGGGAGTAGTGTTATGAGATCCTAAGGTGAATTTAGCTTTTTTTAGGTTGCTTACAATTCTATTAAAGAGTTGTAAACACTTATACAACATTTTTTATATAAACTATGTTAAGATTTCAGAAAGGAAATCTGAAAAACATGACATTAAGCATTCTTATTCCAACTAAACAGCTATGCTAAATTTTATGCTGACTTTTACCTTGTGCAATCCCACCAATAACTGCTCATTAAAATGACAGTTCTCAATATTATTTTTTTCCTTTGCTTTCCCAATTCACAGAAGAAAAATAAATCAGTAAACTGATTTATTTTGAATGAAAATAGAAATTCTTGTCTCTTCTCCTCTGAGACAGAGAATTCCACGTGAGTGTTCCTCTTCTTTGCCTCCTGGTTACTCTGTGCTTCCTTAGCCAAGTCCTCGCTAAGGAGCAGGAAAACTAACAGATAATTGTAGTTCTTTATGTTGTCAAACAAGGAAATATATGCACATGTATACAGGTGCACACACACATATATGCACTTATGCATACACAGGTTCTCCCACCTTGCTTCAATTTCCTCAGGAAAAATGCTTACTGCATTAGGAAAAACGTTCTCTTACTTCACTTTGTCTTAATTCACAAAAAAAAAGACGTACTTTTACAGCAAGGTAATAACAGCTACAAAGTTATCTGCTTTAAATCTTTGAGGAGACAAATCTCAGGCAGGTTTTCCATGAAGCCTTAGGGCAAAATTGACAGTGTACCTGTAACAGCTGAGGGTTCGAGTTTATCAGCTACCTTATAGCAGTAACTACTAGAAGCTGTGAATTAGCCATATTGTGTGCTTACAGTGGTTTAGCCATAAAAGTTTTTGGTATCTTGCTCCATGCATGCTGAAGTAGATCAATGGCTCTGCAGTTTCTTTTTGAGGCTCTTTGCAAACTCAGAAAGACATTTCTGCATTTGCACTGCTAATTTTATGTTTTCAAGATTGTTTTCACCCACAGCTAGTTTTGTCTTTTTTTTTCTTGTGAGATTTCTGGAAAACAATAGAAAGAACCCTCCCTTGTCTCCACCTAGTTTTTTGTGTCATTGCTCTGATGGATGTAACCAACTTTTTGAGAAATAGGCACTATTCTGTGTTATTACATTTGTTTCAAAATCCTCATCTAAAAGTAGCTTAATTTCTGTAGAGCTGACATTGTGATTGATAGGAATTTCTACATCATAGTCAGCAATCCTTAAGAAACTAAATACCTAAGTGGAAACAGTTGTAGTGAGGGCTTTTAACTGTGTCCATGATAGCTGCACAGTAATGTGGTGGTGACATGTCACTGTGACAATGATGTGACATGTCACCTCATACAATGACACGTGTCAGCCAGAGTAACTCTGGCAGTACGGCATGAATCACAGTTTGTGCATAAACATGACCAGCTCTCTGGCTACCGATCCAAATCTGGTACAGATAAAACACTTCAGATTTCTAATTCGCTTCAGACCTCACTGTTTCGAATCAACTGGCCAACTCATAGTTTGGGTGGATGATGATGTTAAGAGCAGATTTGAGGGAGGTGGTTATTTGTACAGAAATCTTCAGTATGGGTTTCACGATGGGCTTTTCTTCTTGCCTGCAACAGGGCGTAGGGCAACTTATGGTGCACTACAGGTAACAGACGACTGATGGGGACCTACATCTGTTAACTCCCGCCCTGGTGCAGGCAGGCTGGTGGGGCCATGAGTGGACCAATCACCTCTGCCTTCCCAGTTCTCCAGCAGGGCAGATGAGCTAGTGTGGCTGCAGCAATGAAGGGCCATGGGCAGCTCCATTGCTGGCTGAGGAGCAGGCATGGTTTGGTCCTTGCCCTGCATAAACACGGGTACTGAGCTCTGGTGGTAATGAGAAGTGGGGCTGCTTCCCAGCCCTGCCCCTCTGCATCTCTGAAGTCAGTCTGGTCTGCTGCTACTATCCAAATGCAGCAGCCCTTCCTACCCATCTGAGAACATCCTGTTTCTCAATCAAACAAATCATTGAAATGAGGACTGGGTGACAGTCAGACCTGAAACAGCAGGTCAGCGTTTTCACAAAATGCCACATTTTTCAGCTCTTCTTTAAAAAAAATATCCCTCCCTTTTCTCCTGACCCATGGTGTGTCCTTTCCATCCCTGTGGTGCCTATAGTCCTGGAAGATAGTCTTTGTGCGAGACCTTCAAAATTTTAAGTCTTACAAATATGATGACTGAGTTAAGATTTATTTTTTTAAATTATTTATAATCATCCAGCCCCATTCAAGGTTTGTGTAGCTGGAGTCAGATTTGAAGATCAGTGTTTATATAAAGCGTGAGGTCTATTATGGTTGCTAAGAGCTAGATGCGAAAGAGATGTAGACGCTGTAGTGCTGACCACTGCAAAGCTGGTGCATAAGGGGTCCCTCACTGTGGACCCAGCACCTCACGCACGCAGCCTCCCAGCTCAGAGCTGTGAGGAGTTTGGAATAATCTCTACGCGCAGACTGAAACAGTCGCGTTCAACCGTAAGACAGAATTACAGCAGGATTTATTACAGTGCATTCTGTGTCCAGGCTAACACACTGTGAGTCTCAGCTGCAAGTGTGGGCATACGATGGGCTAATTCAGCTTTATAAATTTTAGAGAGCCACTGGCTTTTGCCTGTCTGGCTTGTAGGGTGGGTGCAGCCACTGTATGAATATTAGTACTCATCTCTGCAGTAACCTAGGGTTTCAGAAAAATGGGTTTAAAGGCTGTTGCCAGCCTGTTGAAGCCAGTCCACTATAGAAATCTGATTTTACTCAACAGGAGCTGGAAAGCCAGCCTGAATATGGCACTGTAGCCCACATATGACATGAGAAAAGAAGAGCAGCTCTTTATTCTGATGTAAAAGACCCAAACCACTTGTACACTTTTCTGTGCAGTGAAACATCTTCAGTGTACTTCTGCAGTGAGATCTTTACAATGTTGTATAAGATTGTCTACAGGGAAAATAACGATTGGGCTTTGTTCTGATGGGGGTGTCTGTGTTTTAAAACATAGCACTCTAGTTGCTCCTCACATCAAGCCCAGTGTTTTGGTGATGTGTGAGGTGAATCCGGAGAGAAACTTTGCAGAAGCAGGTGAACGCTGTCTCCAAACTGACCAAGTTTGTAGAGGTGATAGGTGCTGAGCTCTGCATTGCTGCCAAGGCACGTGCAGTTCTGCCTGTGCACACAGACACATACAGAGCTTTTTGGCATCCAAAGGACTTGAAAGTCTAAAAGTAAAGTCCAGCTGATACAGTGAATTCAGCAGTGTGCTTAAATTCTATCTGAATATTTTTTCCTCTGACTTTTCCACTAGGATATTTTAAAATCCTTTCTTTAAGATAATTGTTGATATAAAACATACTATATGTATGAATAGCCCCATAAATTTCTCATATGTACGTTTTATTGGCATTTACGATATGTATGTTATACTATTGTTTATTCAAAAATAGCAAAGCATACCTAAACTTCTGCTGGTAAACTTTTATAGCTTTCTTTCTCTTTCCCTCCTCACCTTTCTATCTGTATAGGAATCATGACAATAGAGAACTCCACTGTCAGTACAACTTCAACTTCACAAGTAACCTCAGTGGACACAACAATTTGAGATATTCATGGTTATGGCTATGTCAGACCCTTCACAAGCTTCAGTTAGTGGAATAGCTCCTCCAGTTGACAGATGACGTGCCAGAACATACAAGGGGATCTTAAATTTTAGTTCTCTCTCTGCTTTGTTCCATAATTCAGTCTCTTAATTGGCATGCAGAGTATGTGTCTCTACTTAATGAGCTGTGTGGTGACCTACACTGAGTTTTAGTAAATATCTTGATGCGTGTGATGCTCAGCTTCCAGCCAGCACTAAATGCTCACCATACAAGAGCTCAACAGGTGCTGAAAGGTGAGAGAAGAATGAAAAAAAATTAAGGTTAAAAGCAGTAAGACTGTTGAGGTATAAGACTTGCTTTTTGAAAGGCATTTAGATTTACCTGGATATACCCTAGCCAGGGTGGTGTGAAGGGGACAAGCTGGTCTGTCATCTGCAAAAGCTGAAAGTTTAAATCTTTCAGTTCTACTTCCACCACATTCTGGAATTGCTTCCCAATATAGCTGGTATCTGATGAGTCTTTGCTTCAGAACAGTATCTCCACCAGAAGTAGACTTTTATTTTTAAAGCAATGCGTAGGAACGTCAGAACATGGGGGCCATTTTGCTCTCCTGGTTGGAAATTGGCCAGTGGGTTTAAAGCTGGAGGGAGAGGATGTTTGCAGACAGACAGGGCATGATGGCCCCACGCTGGGGGGAGAAGTGCTTTCATACCTTGCGCTGTGAGGCTGCTGGGCGAACAGGAGAGCCCTGATGTGCTCAGAGCAGCCCCTGAGGAGCACCCAGCAGGTCACCGAGCTGCTGCAGAGCACAGGGGCACTGGGCACCCTGTCCTGGCAGCTGGGCAGCTGTGGCGTCTCAGGGGTGGTTCTCCCTGTTTGGACACAAATCCCAGCATTGGGCCTGGCTGGGATTTTAACAGTTTTTTACATTCTTCTGGCTCTTTCTACACAGAAGGGGTTCCAACAAGGGTGTGAAGACTTTGAGCTCCATGTTATATGTGCAAACTCTGTGTTTGAAAGCAAAGGGATAACCCGAAGTTTTAGGTGTGAGCCTATAAGGCTGGGAAATAGTTACCTCCTAAAATGCAGGTAATGATCATTGGTGTGAAAGCTGAGAAAAATTTACTTGGTAAGCAAGTGCTCTAAAAAAGTCAAAGCATTAAGATGGTTTAATTGGCTTAATTTCCTTCCTGGTACTTTAAAATATGCCTGTTTGGGCCTTGACATTACAGCACTTCAAGATGCTCCTTCTCTGATGCTGCATCAAAGCAGTGTTGAAGCAAGACGGCTCGTAGTTTGAAGTGGCAGCTTTAAAAATTACGGTTCTCCTCTTGCCCTCCTTAACTCCCAGCAGCAAAATCCCAGCCCGATTAGCAGACTGATTTATTTTACATAAAAATAGTAATCTTCTTTTTTGCTTGTCTCCTCCCAGTTGGTGAATTCCATTCCTGACATCTGCAATTTTATCTGGATACTGTTCTATTTTTTTCTCCACACCCCACCTTTAATGCGTATCAAATTGCTGGGTGCTGTTAAGTATCTGCTATATTTCACTGCAGAAGTGGGTGCATTTGGATGATGAATTGAATATTTCCTATATATGAGTAATCTTCAATATCCTGCTTATATCCTTTGGGGTGAAACACATTATCAGTCACATTTTAAAACAGTTTAGGTGCTTTGCTCAAATCAGGCATTTAAGTAACTTTTAAAATCTGTCCTTCTGATGCTGACTTTTATTTATTATTACCTTGTCACGGTTTCTAATTAATTTATTTCATACAGCAGTAAAGGAGAGAGATTCAGACATAGTTAGTATGAAGCCTTCTACCCCTCAGTACACCCAAGATGAGGAGGCCATCTCAAACGTGTGTTGGCATGACCATGGTAGTGTAGAGCCAGGCCTGATGGCAGCAGCCAGAAGAATAGCATACTGTGAGATAGCAGTGAAATGGCAGGAGGGCAGTATTTCCCTCTTTGTTTTCCTGTGGGTTTAGTGAGTAAAGGAAACTGCTTTGCCAGGCTTCCCATCTTCCCAAGCTTGCTCACTTAGATTTCAAAGCTTGTGAAAAATCTTAGAAGTTTCAAAACAATTTTGAAAAACTTCCCAAGTCTTGGCTTTTTGATGAAGTGAGGGAATTGGCTTGCTCCTGTCTTCGCGAGCTCTGGATCATCAGTGCATCCTGATGTCTGTAATAGGCCCTATGTATCTCCAGCCTCTGATGCCAGGGGCAGTTCTGCAGGGGCAGAGGTCTGCCACCCCACCGGAGTGGGCAGGGAGAGAGCCGGGACAAGACCAGCCCTGGTGGTGTGCTAGGTGCTGCCAGAGGCTGGGGCCTGAGGGTCCCCTATGAAGAGACCATATTTTGCCAGGACAATGTTTTCTTGCTCTCCTCCCATAAAGTCTTTCCCAACTTTATACTAAAGTTTAGTTGGACCTTAGACTAAAGCAGGGGTGAAACCATTTTTCTTGTCCTGCTTTCTAATAAGCCCAGGTGCAACTTGCAAAAAGCTCCCGTGAAGACCCTATTGAACTGGAAGAGCATCACATTTCATGTTTGCTGAAAAACTCTGTCACCCCCTCGTGCTCAAAATGACATCAAAGATATGAATGGGGTCATCCAACTTGCCAAACATCTTGGAAGAGAGAGTGAAAAAACCTTTCCTTTTCAGAGGATATTTAGAGGTGAAAAGGTAAAGAGCAGCAACTCCTGGAATCATTTCAGTGTGGAAGTGGTGTTTCAGGAGCACAGGGTGAAGGATCCAGAGCTGGAGTAGGACTGGTTGAAATGCTTTGTGCATCCCCAGAGAAAGAACGGGGAGATAGGGAGCGAGAGAAAAAGGGAAAGAGGCATTATATCAAAACCAGGTGATCTTTGTCTAGTATTGAGCTGAAAGTTTTGCTCAGCATTAATCATACTAGAAACCAATTTTCATCCTCCTGTGTTACTGATTTCAGGAAAAAGGGCATTTGGAAAAAAGAAAAATGCAAAGAAACTTGACTGAGGTATTTAATGCTGTGAGTATGTAGTGAAAACTGATCAGTTCTTCTTTTTCATATTAAGTCCTAATATAGCAACAACCTGTTGTTCACTAAAATTAATGGCAGGTACATTTAAAACAAATGAGAGGATATCTTTCTTCGCCCAGCATGTCCCCAGCCTCTGAAATTCACTACCACAGCAGGTCATAAGGGGACCACTAGTGTGGCTGGGAAAGCTACAAAAGTTTATGTCCAAATACCATCGCTTATGGTTATACTTGCTAAAATAAGAGTGATCTAACCACAGCTTATGTTCAGACTCTACGCTCAACTCTGAACTAACTGGGAAAAAAATTGGTCCTGTGGGTGCTCCAAGATGGCAGACGGGTTTACTGTTCTTAGATGTTTCCATAGTTATGTTATTTTTGTCGCTTGTTGAGTTTCATTTTTTTTATACACCTTTCCTTTTATAAACCATTTTTTAAAAAAAAAAAAAAGATGCCTGGGGTTTGCTAGTAAACTTCCATTTGCCAGAAAAGTTTTTTGCTCCATGATGTAAACAGCTGCTTGAAAATAGAATATAAGATGCTAAAGATCAATGGGCACAACTGACTGCTGTTCCAAATAAGAATGCCAAGCACTAAGACATTGGAAAATCAAATTGATGACCTGTAAAAAATAAGTTCCAATTAAGAAATATCAGGTTGAGAGAAATTCCTGAAAGCAAGGAGACAAGGCAAGATGAAATACTTTTGAGAATGAATGATGAAGCGGTTGGTTATGGGTAATTTTGAGTTCCCTTTACAGTCTGTTACAGCATATCAGATCTATGGCTGATCAGAAAAAAACCTGTATGGTGGCCAGGGATGTGTCAACACTCGGGTGGTTAGTAAAAATTTGTGTTTGTACTATGGCTCTTCTGCATAGGCAGGTACTAGACATTTATGCATTCTTCTTCCCTAACTGCACCTGCACCAAAGGAGTATCTTTGAGCATGCCCAGAAAGAATTCTGCACATTCTTAGAGAAAACATTACATTATTATCTTCTTCAGTAGTAGTTTAGTTTATCTAGGGCATCTGACTGGGGTACTGTGCAGTTCAGAGTTTTGTTTTATACAGACTCTCTGAGGGGAGCTTAGGGACATGTTTTGGTGCCTGGTTTCAAGGACCTGAGCCTGCAGACACTTACTGGCATGAATCTTCAGTATACGTGTAGAACCATTAAGGTCAACAGGACTTCTGGCATGGCTAAGGCTCAAGTAAATTTTCTGCAGGGCTGAGCCCTCATCTTGTTAACTCTTTGGTAGACAAGAGCCATATCTCGCCTCCTTTTTGTCCTAGGTGTGCTATGGGTCCTCTAAAAACCAGACCATGGTCTACGTTTTCAAGACCAGAGGTTGTGTCAGTGCATACTCGAGACTTTGCCTCTTCTTGTGCATATGACAAATTCAGGAGCAAAACCGCCAAGGGCTGTAGAGGTAAGTGAGCAAACCTGGCTTTCCTTTGATGCCTCTCTGTAATTTTTCGCTCCTGGTACACTGCTTGTCCCTCCAGCTCTATCGCTACAGCAGAAAGACAGTGGTAAATCAGGCCTTGATGATTTCTGGAGAAGGCATCTGCATCTGAATTTTGGTCTCAAAAATGGCTCTAGAGGAATACAAATTGAAGATAAGTTTCTTTACTCTGATATGGATTTTCGTTTGATTTTTACTGTATGTTTTCAAAAAGAACTGTCAGTGTGTTTGTTCAACTGAGTATATATGATGTTATAATTGTTTTGTTTAGTACTGTAAATATTACGTGTGATTAATCTTGTTCATGCTGGAAAGGTATTTGAGTTTCTTACCAGACAGTATATATTTAAGGTTTGCTTTATTTATGTGGAGAAAATGACAAATACTGTAGCTGAGGGAACAGAAAAAATGAGAGCAGTGCACCAAAAAAAAACCACCCTCTAGTTTGGAAACTGGGGAACAGTGCTGCTCTGCTGTGCTCTGGGTTGGGGTGACACTGCCTCATGAAGGGCTAGAGCTAAAGATTGCTGATAACTGTCACATCTAACCTATGATAACAGAGAAACTAGAAGGAGCCAGATGAGCAGGATGTGACCCTAAAGGCTAAGGAGAATAAGCCAGAGAGCCTGGAGGAGGCGTCTTCCCTAGAGTTTAAATCTTTTGTAAATAGCTTGTTCCATCACAAGTACTGATATCATGACCCTGAGCTATTGAAGTTGCTGCTTTCAATAGATCCTGGAGGCTCCATTAATACTGCTAGATCATTCACACAGGATGACATGATATTCCTTTCCTTTCCTTTTTTTATTTTTTTTTTTGTACTTCCTGAGCAGTGTGCACTTAGAAAAAAAGGAAAAAAAAAGAACCACCCCCAACCACCCTTCTCCAAGAGTGCATCTACTTAAAATGTAATAATAAATTGCACCCCATTAGGGTTAAAATAAACACAGCTACAGCCCTGCCATACTTTTGGGAAACACCGCTGTTCTATTTTATTTTAATACTGCAGGACTGTTTTGCTCTCACTCCACACCAGCCTCACAAATCACTAGTGCAGTGCTCTCACTAACTTGTCTGTATTATGTTCATTTTCTGGGTGGCAATAAATATTAGAATAAAATAAACTAAAGACTGCTGGCTGGGACTCTGTTAGCTATCTTTATGGTTTCCACGGCAGCTGAATGACAGCTCAGGCTGGAAGCAAGCGGCCCCTTTTCACCAAGTAAATTTAGCCTTGGGAAGGATGAACATCTTCTAACTCTTGAGCTGTGATGGTTGATGCCAGTCAGTAAATCAGTCAGATTTTAATTATCGGACACATGACAGGGAGCAGTGACAGGCGGCAGTCCACTGGAGAGCATTCCTTCAAAGCAGCTTTAAAAACAGAACAGCACTTGAAGAGGAAAACCAAGTGAACAGAACACAGTCACAGCTGAATTGCAGGACATTAATAGCATGATGGAATTCCCTTCCTAATAATTTTAACTGCTTCTTGGCCACAGCCTTCCAGACCAAGTAGATCTAAAGCAGCTTTATGGGGAATTTATTTTTTCTAAACCCCATTTATACAGACCTGTGGTTTTTAATAGAGTTTCACACAGTTACTTGCATAAGCAGCTGTTTAGCGCAAAGAAAGCAGTGACAGATTTATAATGCAGCAAAACTTGCTAATTGGATAGATGAAATTGCATTTCTGACAGTGGCCCCTCTATGAAAATTGGTAACATACCTCACAATGATTTGCGTATGTAAGAACTTGATTATTTATTATATTTTTCCTTTTATGTTAATCCTATGATTAATTCTCGGGTAATTACCTACAAACACCTCCCTGGAAGCCTCTTTAGATAATAAGGGCTTGGTGGTTAGTGAAAGGTTATGGGAATTTTACAAAATCTATTTAGAGAATTCTCAGGATATTTAGAAACACTTTATAGTTTCAGTGTGTATTTGGGGAAAACTGGGGAATTACTAAATGTTAGCTAGATTCTTTTTTTGAAAGAACAATTGAAGGAGTCAAAGTCATCTTTGGAAATTATCACTGAGCTAATAAAAAGCTTAAGAGAAAATGTAATAATAATAACAACAACAATATCAACAACAAAGCTCTTAGCTATTCAAAATATATTAATGTGCTACCTTTCCAAGTGGGCAGCTTGCCACTGTTGGTTAATTGCAATACGTGAAAAGGAAACTGAAGTGTAGCCTTAAGCTCTTCGGCTGTTTCTCTCGCGCTGGTTTAAGTTCATTGTTTAGGCTTCCATGCTGAAATCGAGAGGAAGCCTTTGATCACGCTCAGTCAGATGGGATGCTGTACCATCTCCCACACTATAGCCATGCTCCATAGTGCACGGGGCACCGCACACGTGGGATAAGCTGCCCCCACTCAGACAAGCCCGTTTGCTGTATACCCAGCACAATTCAGAGCAGAGTTTAGGCTCTGCTGAGAATACATGAAGTTGTGAAAACAAAAATATTTGACTTAATCTCAGTGAAGATCAGTAATTTTTCAATGAGTAACCCACAGCCAGATACAAATAGGTCAGGTTTTAGAATCGGACCTCTCTTCTACAAAAATAATGTCTTTCCCTGTAAATGAATCCCTTTTCCCAATGGGAATCATACTGTGCATTTGAACTCAGATTTGTTTTTGATGTTCTAGGCTAGGCTTCAAAAATAATTTTAATTTAAAGGCTTCTGTGGGAAAAGCTTTATAATAGGAATGCAGCTTTCCAACAAATACATAACTGCTCAGCATTGTTGGAGTTTCTTGTTAATCATCTTCACAAAGCTAAAAAGCTTCATTTTTATTATTTGTTTTATAAAAAGAAATCTGTAGATTGTCAAATGTTCAGGTTTCCTTGTTTTGTTTTATTTCTAAAAGAAAAAGAGAAAAGGAAAAGTACCATTTTTTTTTAACGCCTTTACTTTTCCAATCAGGTAATTCAAACATCCTCCCCAGCTGACAGGAACAGAGACTTCACCAGTACCTACCCAAAACAGGCTTGTCAAGTACTTGTCAGCTTCCAGTCGTCCCTGGTTCTTAAAGTGTGGAACATGCAATTAGTCTTGTTTAAATAAATCATAGGCCAAGACCAAGGACAAGGATCAGAGCCTGCTGTCCAGGACACTGTCCTGTGCGATCTAGTTGTAAGAGAATAGCTTGGCTTTCATGGGAGTGCTGTCTTCCCACTCAAAGTCAGTGGAAAAAGACATGAAGTGCATAACACAAGATAAACCCTTTGCTCTGGCTCTGTACCTGACTTCCAGCTGCTAAACTGCACTGGAAGTCAGTTAGAAATACATTAAATACTTCCCAAATGCTCCCTTCCCAGGAAAACAATTGCCACAACTGCTGCAGTGATGTTTTCTGGCTGAAGGGATGAAAGGGTGTGTGCTGGGGAAAGGCGAGTCATCCTGCTGATGGTGAACGAGGAGAGACTGTCCCCAAGACAAGACATGGGGAGTATGGCTCACTGTGAGGGCATTGGTGAACACCTAGGCTTAGTAAGTTTAAGAGATTGATTCATGCCTCACTTTATGCTGATCGTAAATAAGGATGTATTATTTGAGACTGATGTTAGTGAAATGTAGAGCAGAATCTGGACCTCGTATTAAGTTCACCAGAGGATATTCATCTAGTCAGGATGAGTTGTTTTATTCTGTTGTTCAGATGTATAAAGTGGGTTATTCAGGTGACTTAAATAGTAAGCTGTAATTTCTACAGAAAACAGAGATTTGTAAGTAGACAGCAATATATGTCAGTGTTTTACTGTGATTATTAAATGTTAAAGGAAATGCATCGCATAATCCATACCCTTTGTGATTTTTTTTTTTTTTTTTAATTTCTGTGGGAACAAGAGGATGGTATGGCTCTGCAGACAAAGAAAGAAATCATCCAGCACTGAGTTTGATATAAAAACACCACCCTCTATATAAGGCAGCACCTTCTGGCTAGGGGACAAATAACCCAAACAAAGAAACAGCCCTTTCAGAAAAGCGGGAAGGTAATGAAGCAACAGAAAACAGAACTTAGGTCGTTTGCTAGCGTAAGTCAACATAGCTTCATTGGAATGTAATCAAGTAGCGAGATATTTCAGAGATTTTTGCACATTTGGGGAAAGAAAAAACAGTGGCACTCAGAGGAGATTCCATATATTATTGGAAGCTTATGACATCCAGAAAAGATAGCTTTCTTTACTTAGGATTTAGTATTAAGGAAAGTTTGTGTGGATTTCTAAGGGCAACACACTATAGTGAATGGCAAAATGATATTATTCGCTAATCCCAGATAAAAGATAAATTATGTCTTACCAAATGTGACAACCAAGTCCTCTTATTACAGGCAGTATTTTCACAGTAATATTTTCCTATTCCTGTGGCTTTAGTTGACAGTGAAATATATAATCATATACTTGAGCATTCAAAAAACCTCCTTATGATTTGCTGTTCCTCATCTGTGTGAAGAGAAGGGTTTCTGGGAGTTTTTCTTCTCTTCTTGCAGTGTTTTGCACTAGAAAAGGAGAAAGAAACATGGGAAATCGAAGATTAAGCCTCTAATTTAAACTAAACTGTGCCTGACTGCCAAATTTGAAATAGAGTCTGAGATTTTCAGGCAAGGTTTGGTTTAGAAATAGGGTCCAGGAACAATATCTGCATACAGATTTAGATCTGAGCCTCTTTCAGTTATCAATCTGCTTATCAATCTGCTTGAATGTGTGCTGGAGAAGGAAGAAAAGATGGTCGCAGTTGTGTTGGACTGAACTATTGCTTCTTGGAAGAGGCAGGGTGACAGCCACTGCTTGTGACAGGGGTTTGGTGCTAGTTATCCTGACCTTGTTTCATTACATTGGCCAATGCAAACTGGGCACAAGTGCTACCACTCTAATAACGATTTGCAGCTACTTTGCACCACGAAGCAAATGCTCAAGGCACAGAGTAAAGGAGACCAGAACCCTGTCTGGTTAACCAAATGTTTCCAGTGGCTGTCACCCAGGCTGTTCACTTTGTCCTTTCCCTCTGCATCTCTGCCTCTTAAAATATGTTTTGGGCTTAAAGTATATTTATAAATTTTAATTAACTAAGTATAATAACAGCCTTTGAGAGGTAGGAGCTCTCTCCACCCACCACCAACACGCAGCTGCTCTTTTAATAGTGTACAAGAACGCTCCTGAAGTGTTTTGGGCAGGAAATAAACACTCTCTTAGGCAGTTGAAAGTGTAGGTAGGCAGAGAGGAGCTGGAAAGTGTCCAGAAGGCTGCTGCACCGAGAAAACAGCCAGGAACTCTGGTTTACATCTTATCTGGAAGCTTACTCAGTTAGCATTAAAGTTCCTCCCTTCATACCATGCTTGGTCATATTGGCCCATGAAAGAAATGCGAGACCTCTTGAATCACCCTCCCCACTTCCTGCAGCATCCAAGTATTTTTTGGAGACAGTCTGTTCAGATATAGATTGGACGTGACCCCACTTCAATCTGAATTCTTATAAAGGCTTAAGACTTTAAAAATCATCTTGACAGATGAAAAACCAACCAGCAACCGAAACTGGGAATTTCAAGTCTTATTGCCATCCTCAACTACACTAGTTCAAAATGTTTCTCCTAACTCTAGGCTTGTCGTATCAAAGCCTTACTATTACCAGGACAATCTGCTTCACAGCATTGGGAAGGATGGAGTATCTGCAAGGGTACATTTAGCTGGGGGACCTTCTTAGTAAATCTGAGCTCAGCATTAGTCCTTTTGAAAAGTGGAGCTGAGATTTTCTGGTTCTTAACAGGACAAATACCACCCTTGCTAATCCAGACATAAGAAAACTTTTTGGAATCTTAGATTTAGAGTATGAACATGTAATTGTGCAGCGATAATGCCGCTTTCCTTTGGTTGGTCTTGCGACAACTTCAGATGGCAGCATGGCAGGAAAAAATGGCTAGAATTGCAGAAGTTTTCTGCCCTCTGCAACCTGTGCACAGTTACACTTTGGTGCAGGAGGAAGAGGAGGGGGTGGCACACCTAGGGTGGGAAAATATCCACTCTATTCCATCCAAAGGAGAAGGAAACTTGTCTGTTGCTATTATTAAAGCAAAAACTTTGCAGAAGCCAGAGCAATTGTATGCTGCAGAACTTTATGTATACCTGAGCATTTAGAGTGCTTCTGAGACAGGAATAGGTGCCAGAAGCTGTCTTATATATTTTTGGGTGGCATTAAATTAGCTTCACTTGCAAAAAAAGAAATGATTTGGTAGAGTAAACTATATCCATCAATGGAAAAGAAGTGGTCAGATGGGAAAGTATTATATGACTGGCTTAGGCAAAAAGCTTTTTTTCCCAATTACAATTAATTTCAGTGGACTTGGGCCTACAAGCCCCTGGCCTTGGGCACTTTTCACATCATAACAGTTGTGGGGAGGGAAAATGCAGAGATGAAATGCAGCCATTCAAAACTAGCCCAAAGCTGTTCTAGCAAATAGACAGACTTTTCTCATTTTCATGAAACCATTGAATATATGAATTTCACTGGATTCACTTTCTTGTGCCAAAGAAGTCAACATAGTTCATCCTGGCATGTTCAAAATTGGAAGTATCTGATTGACAGAAGAGGGAGATGGCAGATTCAGAATATTCAAATCTTGCTGTTGCACAGTTCACTGCAATACAAAAGATATACAAAGAAATACTGCTGACAGTCCATCCATTGCACTGTGCCATATATACTTACTTTGCATTCCCTTTAAAATAATTTTTGTGTTTTTCTGTTCTACTGCCTCATAATTATCTTTTAAACTTCATATTATATTTTCATATCTTAAGCTAGATTCCTCATGGGTCATTTTTTTAAAAAAATTAGAGCCATGCAGTGCTCTTAATTTTACAGAACATATCTAACTGTATTTTCTTTTCTTGTAAAGGTCTCTCTCACTAAGTTTTAAATTCAGTTTTTTGGACTGAGTGTGTCCAGAAATAAAACTTGCATCAGATCAAGAATATTTCTTGAGAAAATGTGGGATTTCAACTTGAAGCCTACAGAGGCAGAGATAGAAAGCCCCAATAAAGAGCCTTTGACCAAAAAGCACACTTACATTGTGCACTGAAACATGGTATACAGATATCCAAATTATCCTTAAACGAACTAAGGTGTTTAATGGAAGCAGTCCCTCCCTGCCCATGGTGATTCTTCATGCAGGTGCTTCACCCTATTTCTCTGCAGAATAAATGCACCAAGGCTTGCCATAATCCAAAGAATGGGCTGAGCCCTGGAAGCCCAGCCACGTTTTTTGTGAGACTAGACAAAGCAGTGCCTTTCAAGGTGAAAGAGATGCTTGATACACATGTGCCCCTGCGACATTATCAGGCAGTGATACCCCACGGCACTTCGCATAGCTCCGGTCTGTGCAGAGGCTCCTATGCTGTGCAACTCAGCTCCCTTCAGTAGTTCATGAAGGAACAGGGCAAACATCTGGCTCCTGGCTTTTTTTTTTTTTTTTTTTTTTTTTTTTCTCTTATACTCTTCCCCAATGCATCTGCTGAGGGAGTGTTTTGCTTTGAAACTTTTTAATAATATATAGGTACATTGCTATGCGTTTATGTCAGAAAGGGTCAAGCCAAAGGCGATGCTTTGCACTTACTGCAGAGATATTGGTGCTGATCCTCGATTTCTGTGGGGTTTCACAGTTGGGAGCCAGTCCCTGTGAAAAGGTGGTAGGAATAGCCCTTTTCTTCTTCGTTTCTTTGTGCAGGTGACATGGAGACCTTCCCTGGGTGCTCCCCTGAGGAGGAAGCCCTGAATCGCTGAGGAGGGCAGCTGGGAGATGGACAGATCCTCCTCCACCCTCCGGTCTGCCTGGGACAATGGCTTTCAGGTAGGCTTCTGGCAGCAAGCTCACTGTGAGTGTGTTTCCAGGAAGTGTGGGGGAGCAAGTGCGTGGGAGATTCCAAGACTTCTCTCTTGATCTGTTTGTTGTGGGGAAGAAACATTTTTTTTTTTTTCTCCAGGAGAATGAGAAATCAGTCACAAATTTCATCCCAATGGAGGCAGTCCAGGCAAACTAAGCATTAGGAGAGCATGTGTACAGACGTACTCCTTTGAGGTTCCCCTCAGCTGACCATACAAATTTCCCTAAAAAGTGAAGCCACAGTCAATAGAGCTTGCAGGTATGTTAGGAAATTAGGGTGTCCATTCTTGAATTTCTTAGCTCTGAGGCACTCCCCAAGTAACTTGAGTCACAGCCGAGCGAGTCCTCCAAACAGTCCAGCACTCAAACACCTTCAGGTGATGAATGAGTCCTGTCTGAATGCTGGCTTTGTAAGGAAGGCAGGTGAGTCCTGTCTGGTCCCGAGTTCAGTTACGAACACTTCAAACAGTGCCAGCTAATACGTCTTCTCATCTCCTGCTTTATTTGCCATTAAACAATCCTTCCTCAGGCTTTCTTGTGTTCTGCATAGTCATTCATTTGAACTGCCATTCTCTTTGGCAAGCTGCAGAATTTTCAAATGCAGGTTAAAGCAGGTATTTCCCAAAGCAGATAGTGCACATACTTCTGGGAGCTCTTTGTAGCATGTACTCTACTAAAGTCTAGCAGCTCCTGTTTGCAATTTGTCTCATTTCAATCTTATGATTAAACATTTTATCTTAACCCATCAAAAAAGGCCTCCTTACAACACTAAATAGAACTCTTCACATGAAAACTTTCCTATGAAAAGATTTCTGGATATGAGACATACAGTAATTAATGCTGCTTGATAGAATCTATAGATGTACACTGTAGCAATGCTATTTGCTTTAAGCACTACTTTAAGCAGGAAAAGGCAATGAATCCCCCTTCCAGTGTCTGATTTTATGTTTAAGAGCTAATGAACTGAATTCTTCGTAAACATTGGCAGAAGATGCAAATGAACAGACAGATTCTCCAAATGCAAAGGGACACATGAGAAAGAGCTAATTTTACACAATTGACTCTCTAACCTTTTTGGATCAGTGGAATTAGAGGCTGATTAATCTGCCATGATTAGCATTTATTGAAGCTTTTGACACTACTGCATTGTTTTTCTTTTCCTTTTCTTTTGTGTCTCTGAGAGTTAACAGTTTATAATACATTTAACTACCAGTCCATCACCCTGACAGGGTCATAACTTTCCTTTATGGACTTTTAAAATTAATAACAGACAGTTCTATTTTGACATGCCCTTGCTTCTGCTGCAGAACTCGGCTGTTTAATTGTAGAGCTGGCCTCTTGTGGCCAAATGCTCCCAATGTTTAGCAAGGGTTGAAAATATGGATGTTAGGAGAAAAACTGGCAGATGGCTGACAAGGCATTTTTACTCATAACACACCAGTAAAACTTTAACTCAGAAGATTTAGTGCTAGAGCTTTGCAGTCAGCAAGCTGCAGCCATATGCAGATTTTTTTTTTCAAACTTCTAAACTGATGGTTTTGCAAAGTGTGCATAAGCAGCCTTTATTGATTATGATGTTAAAAATTGAAAGCGTCAGTATCATTTAGCTTGAGACACTTTTAAAGAAAAAATGAACGTTCGTTTTCATTATGAATTCCTGATAGGCCAGACACGAGTAAGGTCTATAGTCTTTATTTCTAAAACTAAAGCAAGGAATGCTCTACTATACTTTTTTTTTCTGAAAGAAATGTTTTATATATGAATCAGACGGCTCCTCACATATACACAGTAACTGTTGTTTCTTACACATTCATAGACTCCAGATGATGTCCCGACCCATGAAAGTGACTTGTTAGCTGGATATAAAATCACAGACACCATAAGCCTGGGTGATAGCTTCACAGCCTAACTTTCAGACACAAGTTAGTATTTATAACAGTCTCAGTACCTATCTATCACTACAAAAAGCGTGTTAAATAACTTTAAAGGCCTGACAAACCCACAAAACTAGGAAATGAAGATTTATGGGTGCACAGTCCATGAATTCATTCTATTGTGCCCAGGTGTTACGGCACATACAGCAATGACATATGTTTGCTTTAGTTTAACTGTGAAGTGATGTAAGTACATTATCACAGGTATTCTGCAGTGGCCAGGCAGCACTACCCACCATTTTTTCCATTAAATGCAGCCAAACTTTGTGCTTGGTCACAAAACATGGTATAAAGTAGCTGGTTACTTACATCCTTTCTCTGTGCTTCTATACCACAAGACATTAATTCACATATATCAGTTAATATCAGCATAAATTATACTATAAAGATAGAAAATATGTCTTAGAAACGCAGGAAAAAAATTATCTTCCTTAGTCTTATCTCAGAAAGAACTAAACCAGATAATTTTTCAGTGAGGGAAATAATTAGAAAGTACAGAAAAATATATGTTTTCCATAGTCCTGTGAGACCGTTGTCTCTCCCAAACACAACCTTGGTACAAAAGAACCCTAAAGAGGTATATTTTCTAGTGCAGCTGAGCCTCAAATTTGTCTATGTAAAATAACATTTGTGGGTAAAAGAGGAATAACTATGCACCTAAATATCTTTGGTCAAATGGCAAATGAGTCTACGGTTGGATGGGTGACAGGCAGGTTGGTGTGCCGTCTGCAGACGCATCTCTTCTACTGGTGGGGGCTGCACTGCTTCCCCTGACAAAGTTTTACCTGAATCCCTTTTAGGAAGAAACATTGGAAATGGTATTCCCTTAAATCCTCAAGCACAGTGGTGCAATTAAATCAAATTAATTAAACACTGTTTACATGTATCAGGGCTTCCAAGAGCTCAGATGAATCTTGCCCTGCCTGCAAGACAAAAGGGAAGCTGAACGGTAAGGAAAGAGACCCTCTCACAGCCATTGCTGCTCAGAGCAGTCCACTGTGGGCTCTGCTGCATGGCTCAACTGGATCTTGACCTTTTGAAGTACCAGGGCTGGAGATTGTCTCCAACAACTCATTCAGGACAAGTCTTCCTTATTTCCCAGTCTTTGCCACCCGGTGACCCTCTCCTGGACTCCTCTCTCCCTGTGACCCATCCTGGTCTCCTCCTGGGTTCAGCTTCTGTGCTGCCTCCACCCTCACACAGTGGTTCCCCAGCAGCAGAGGGCTGTGTCCTGCTACCAGGCACTGAGCACTCAAACTCATCCCTCGCTCTACTTGATGCATGGATTTTCCTAGTTGCACTCCCAGTTTCAGTTCTACTGAGCCTGCCCATTTTGGGCGTCGGGTAGAGCCATCTCGAACAGCTGCTCCATCTCTGGGTTGGACAGTTACGGGCTCTGCTGATGTCCTCCAAAAAGGAGAGAGAGCAGGTGGGGACCTGACCTTCCCCAGATACCAAGATCAGCTCTCTGGGAGCCAGAGGGTCTATGCTGGATCCCTCCTGGCCTCCTCACACCTCCATCTCCCGAAGGAGAGGAAGAGGAGCCCCATGCACTATGGACTGCTGAAATCCAACATTTTATTTGGAGGTCATCATGGGGAGAAGTGTGGGAGAAAGTAGGGTTTTGTAGGAGGAAGAAATTCTTTGCGTAAAGCGATCGGGGAAAACCTCCTTTGTGAGATACTGAAATGAAATGGGGACAGTGTTTTAAAAACACTTTGGATCGCAGTAGCAGTGCTGATAGCATCAGCAGATCACCTGACTCCATAATTTCATGTTACCAATTACTGCAATCGAATTGATTACATGATCTAAATCCATGAGTATTACCTGAGTGTGTGGCCCCTGGTGTTTTGAACACTTATGCATAAAGATTGCTATAATTCTTGTTAATAGTCATTGCAGTTCATCTATCGCTCATCTATAATCTCTTGAAGATATAATAGGAATAATTACTATGAGGCACAATGGGGAAATGGAGTCTAACACCCTGGCTGAGGCTGAACGACACCAGAGCCTGCGTTACTCAGGCTTTGAGTGAGGAATGCCTGAAAAATTCCGAGTGAGTCAAACCTGCTGAATACCTGGCAGAGTTCCCTCCTTCATGAAAACTTTCCAAAGATTTGCCCAGCTTTTTACCAATGATTTCTTTCCACTGAGGAAGATAGAACAAGGGTAGGAGCTCATTTTGCCCAATAATTATCACCAATACTAAGGAAGTATTGGCATTTCTGAACCTAAAGCCACAAAATCCATTTAATACCAGGAATCAGGATTTCTTGCTCCCTTAACACCCTGCCAGCTCTAGGCTGTGCCAAAGCCACTATTGCCAAGGGGATAATGAGGTAATGTGCCTGAGTGATAAAATTCTGGCTTTCTGGCTTGTTGCCTGAGGTATAAGATGGCACACACCTATGTTCATATGAAAAGGCAGTGTGGGATCTTTTAGGAGGATTTCCAGCTTAAAAATGTCTCAAAGAAAAAAAAAAGCCAGGAATTAGACAGATTAAAATGTCCTTTAACTGTTTACAATCTGAGAGGAAACTCCAGTTGCAGAATACTGGCCCATGCTTAATCCAAAATCTGCATTAACTAATGCTTGTTGGATGTTGAATTACAACAGAAAGCCTATGTTAATGCATGTGAGAGCCACATGAATATCAAACAAATTCATTACGATCGGTGCTATTACAGTGAATACCAAATGAGTTCATAATGATGGAACAATGAAACTGTTACTGATAGATTTTATTTCTGCAACAAATCCTCTGTATAAGGGTCCACTCCTGTAGTATTAATTCTAATATAAGTCTGCATCTGAATATTAGCATCATCAGATAAATTATACCTTTCAATATTCTGAACTACACAGTTCAACCTTTTTTTTCCCACCAGTACATAATTTTTTTTAATCTCAATTTGTCCTTAAAGTTTGATGACTATTGTAAAGGGGTAACACTTTATTTTAAGTATCCAATCATTAGGAATTCATTTAGTATTCATTGCAATAACACTAATACAATAGAATTGAATGAATAAGAAATTAATTTAGTATTCATATAGATGTGATATGTACTTCCAAAAGAGTTCCCTCTAATTCAGCATTAGTTTGGCATTATTTAATGGACACTTTATTTTAAATGTACTGGTAAAGGTGACTTAATTTCTACACTTAGATATTTAGAGTTTTTAATTATTTTTTTACAAAAAGGTTTGAAATATGGCAAGTTCATCAGAATACAATGCAAGCACTTCAAACCTATGCAAGAGGATCAGCTTTATGAAAATGGTTAAAAGAAAATCTAAACATCTTTTTTTCCCTGATTGGTATTGACATATTTACAGAACATGCTAGTTACAGAGGTTGTAATAATTCTTTGATAATACAATGCATACCTGTTCTTTGAAGGACTGGTTTTATAGCAGAACTTAAACCACATTTTTTTGTTGTTTTATTATTAGCATGAAGGACTTCTAATGTATGAATTACAATTGTAAGAACAAAGGCAAGTCAAGCTTTCCTCCAGATTAGGATCTTCAAAGTCAGAAAAGAGCTACATCTGTGTTCAACTGTTCCATACAGTGTAACTAAATCGAAGAAATGCCCCTATCCAGCAAGGGCAAAGCCTTATAGATAACCTCTCCTTCCTCTTTAAGCTTACTCCCTACCATCCATTAGTGATGGCTACCAACACACTGCAGCCACATCACTGAATCTGACAAAGTTATGCTGAACCCAGAGGGATTATGATGATTTGCCTATAATTTCTGGACTTCAGCAAACACACAAATGCATTTATGAAGTACCAACTATCCTTTCAGCTAACTCTTCATTAAAATGTATTTAGATGTCCTTCAAAAAAAAAAAAAAATCGTCTTACAGTGAAACTCAAACTGGCTGATTCCCAGGCTTACAGTTACTTCCCTATCAAGAATTAATGCAATATCATGCACACACCATTACTGAAAAATTCTACGCTGTTTTTTGCCAAGTGTTCCTATATAACAGTTTTATCACAAGTCTGACAGCCGCCATAAAAATTCCAGGCATTCTATATCAACAGCCCTCTTTGTACTAAGTTATTAAACATTAAATTTTTATTCGTCATTTGTATTCTGTTATGCAAAATAAGCTCCTTGATAAGATGTGTCTTCTTAATTGGGCCCTTGATGCTTCTTGGATCGGAGTTGTCAGATTAGCTGGAAGAAGAGGCTCTGCATTGAGCCAGCTCGCTACCAGGAGACCAATAGCTTTGTAACAACGATATTAAGTTAGAGGGGCCAAATGGAGGGCAGCACTAGGCTCAGGTGAGACTCTACATCTGTGCATGTCTTATGCTCAGGCACTTTTCTCATAGCATCAGCAGGGCTGATGGAAATAGATTTGTTTGTTGTTTACAGCATGCAGCTGTGGATGCTGCTGCATGGGAGTTGTATAAGATTGAAGCAAATTTGTACTGAGACTAAAATATTGAGCTTTTCTCCAGTCAGCAGTCTCTGGAATCTTATTGTCGAAAACTTTATCTAGTTGTAACCCTCCCCAGGGTGATTTTCATTTGCAGCTGCCCTGCTCTGTCTCTCGCCGCCTGTCCCACACTGCCTCTGCATCAGCCAGCACAGGAGTAGGCTCCTGGTGTACAAGGTAGTGGCTGGGCCAGGCAGAAGTAATGACAACTGGGGCGAGTGTTTTGTACGCTGGGTTTTGCAGAAAGCTTTTTGATTCTCACAAATCCCTCTGACAGCTGTCCTTAGGAGAAATCATTATTTTCTTCCCTTTTAGCTACAACCTGAAGAAAGGGCTTAGCATTTAGTGTGGCACTCGGTGGCAAAGCACAGTAAGAAATCTCTAAGCACATGGAGGGGAAAAAAACCCAACAAACCAACCACCTCATGAAAATGTAAGATTTATTATTTTCATAAGGTAGACCAGTTCTAACAGAAGTATAGTACATTTCCAGGATGGCACTAGAAATTTAATTGATTAGTGCTTCTGGTATTTGTTTGACTGAATTCTCCTGTAATTCTGAAAAAAATGACTCCCTCATTTTATTAGTTATTTTCTGCATTGCAGCCAGACATGGAGGTCTCACCAACAGCAGGATCTGCTGTGCTATGTGCAGGAGCGCAGCCACCGCCTCATTAGAGCAGCTGGGCCAAGTGAGTGTGGAGGGAGTCACATTTCCAGTTTGCAGATGGGAAATGGAGGGTAAACGGTATGACCAAAGTCACCCTCGGAGGCTGCAGTGGAGAAACACATTGAACTGGAAACTTCTCGCGCTTCACAAGGTGTCCTAGCCATCAGACCTTCCTTTTGTCATAATTAAAGAAGACTTATTTAGTATTTAGCAAAATACTGCATCTCAGGTTGTTGTCTGATCTGTTGGAGCACACTGTTTTTATTTCCTGAACATTATAAATCCTTCTGTAGTTTTCATTTAGGACACTCTGTGATTTTTATTTTTTTTCAGATTTTTGGCACAAAAATAACTTAGAAATATTGGCATGTGATATTATGTGGATTTAATAACCTATTGCTGTGAGAGTCTTTTAGACTGTTATCTAGGAAAGGTTTAGAGTTTTTAATATGGAATTTTTTGGTAAGAAATCTCTTAAATGAGTACAAACCTTAGTGTAATGTACTATTGTACATTTTCATTTCACTACACCTGCTGCAGTTTAGCTTACGGGTGATGCCAAGGAATAGAGAGCAGTCTCAACCCTTTTACTAACTTCTCTTTAGCCATGGTGATTTTATTTTTTTTTAAGCACTTCATCTCTACAGGGCATTTGACTGAAGTTTTGATATCCAGCTGGAGAAACAATTTCTTTAAAAGGAAGGCATACCAATGAATGCTGTATATTGACCCTATGCATACTCTGTCTAGTTTTGAATGAAGGCCTTCTGCAAATCTCCCCGTGTTTGCTCATAGGCATCCCCACACATGCTGTATGATGACAAGGCTGTTGTGGATCACTGAGTATTGCAGCAGCAGGACTGAGAATATTAGTTTGCACTTAACATGTTTTGTGCTTTTAGCTGGGTCAAGGGTCAAACAATAGAAACTTGGAGAAAAAAGGAGCTGTAATGTCCAAAGACATTACAAAGCTGTGCTGAGACATCCTTTCTTTCTGTTATATGTGCAAAGGACTGCTTGCTTTCTTTCAGGGTTAGGACAACCGTTCCTCCTAAGGAGGCTCAGAGCTTGCTTCATGTCCTAAGGCCACTATGCCAGACCTGTGTTCAAAGACAAGAAAAGGCATGGAGATCCTGCCCAGGCAATAACAACTCGGTGGTAACGGGGAAGATGTAGGTACGTGTCCCAGCGTCAGCATTTCACACAACTCAAGGGTAAGTGAGGAGGTGGTGTTGGCAGTGTCCTCTCCGTCTCTACCGTCGGCTGCAAAGGGAAGGGAAGAAAGACGACATGCATTTCCAGCATTGCTCCCTTGAAATTTGGTGTAAACCTTTTATGTATTCAGAGCATTTTGACGGGAGCAGGGTAGAGCAGCTTGCTCACTCACTGTCCATGTGCCTGGGACCCAGTGGGTGTCCCCAGCAGGCAGTGCACTGCCCGGCACAGCTGGAGCAGCTCTATTGACACTGGCAGCACTGTGTTTCCTAGACATGACCTCCATGCTTCCAGGAAGCGGAATTTTAAAGGAGTTTCTGTGCCTAATTTCCAGATTTGAAACATTGTTCTTCACCTTACTATGTTTAGAAGCTGAACCTGTACACCCCCCCTGCAGTTCAATCACTGGCATGCACAAATTGTGTGTGGTTGGTATCTGTCTGCCTGTCCTTCCCTTCCATCTCAGACTTGGATACGTGGCTTGGAGGCACCAGTGGCAGAAGAACATTGGCTGTGGTAAAGTAACATGCCAAAGGTCATGCGTCAGTAGGTCTGTGGCAGCATTAACCCTAAGCCATTAGTCGCAGCATCATCTCAGCTGAGACCGCATGTTATCTGCAGCCTTCCCTCAGAGCCAGTTGTTTAGCTGCCACTTAGCTCAGAAACCTAAGACTCCCTCCTTGACTCAGCAAGTTCTTCCTCACAGCACTTGAGACAGTTTTTGAGCCTTGTTTATAGAAAATTATGAATATTTCAAAAGAAGGAAGGGGAAAGAATCTTTAAATTCAGGGGGGATCCTGCTCTTATCTGAAGAATTAAAACTCACAATCCTGACTGGCTAAATAGATACCTTACATCCATAATAATTCTTTCAAGAGATACCAGCTAACCCATGTGATTTCAGCAGCCATGGCTCCAACATCTGGCTGTGTTTTGACGTTTCTAAGATGTAGAGGTATTGTGTGGAATTGCAATGTTTTTGCTCAAATGTCAGTGATAATATTGCTGGCATGCTCAAGCAGTGGATATTCTTGTGCCTAGATACCTCATTATCTGCAGATGCCATAATGAGAATATGAACGCTGTCAATCACTATGAGACACTTGTATAAGCAATAACATAGGAAAGCTTTCCTTGATTTTCTCTTGCTGCTCTGTGTTTGTTGGCTGGGAAAATCATTGGGATGTGAGGAACTGAGACTTTGTTTGGCCTGTTCTTTACAGACTTGAATCTGTCAAGTCTCGAGCCTCTCTCCTTAAATACCTCCAATTCATCTTCCCTTCAGAGGGGGCTAGCAACGCAGGGAACTCTCCTGGAGTCTCTCAGGCAACAGCTACCTCAAAGATAGATACAGATTGTGGGGGACTTGCAACGGCTCATCCCAGATCTGACACCACTGATGCCAGATCATTCTCAATTATACCATTAAGGTTTACGGACTCTCTGTTTACTTCAAGACTACACAGACAGCTCAGGTTCAAAGCAGAAAAGTCTTACTTTCCAACCCAAAAAGTATTAGAAAAGCTTGAAGCAAACAGGCTATCCCTGGAAACCACCTTTTCATTCAGAAGGGCTTTCCCAAGCTACATGTGTGAAGGTTTTTAATAAGTGTTATGAAATCCCTACAGATGTAGATACAAAACATCTGCAATAGTTGACAGCTTCACAGATTTATTTAAGTTATTTCTGAAAGGCATATTCTGTAAGTAAACATCTTACAGTTCTTAATTATCAAAAGGGGAAATAGTTTTACTAGTCTCTCCTTATTTTTTGCTCATTTCAGTTTGACACCCATGGAATATTGGGTAGATAATATTAATTTTCCCTGACTTCGATGTCTACAAGTTAGACAATTAAGTCTGGGCTAGTTACCCTTTAAAGTCAGTGGAGTGAAACAGGGCAGTTTGTACGAAGAGTCTTAACATTGGTCAAATGAATCAGATTTATAGCCTGCACTGATTATAAAAAAAAGATGTAGTTTAGTGACTGGTACAGGCTAGATACCTGACTTTACATATGTAATGCTGGTTGAGATTGATTCCACCCGTCACTGGCCAAAATATTGCAGCATGTACTTGTGTTTCCTACACATCTGAGAGAGCCCCCAGAACCAAGGTGGCTCTCGGGGTGCTGGTGCTGCCAAGGCTGCCTGCCAGCCTGGGGGCTCCCCTCGCCCGCTCATGCTGCAAGCCAGCCCAGCAAAAGCTCATTCTGGCTCAGCAGTGCCCAGGTGCCCTTGTTAATTTACTGTGTGGTGGTGATGTAATGATAACCGTGTTTAGCTGGATGAAAATCGAAATCAGGGCTAGGGAAGCAGCCCTGTTTCCCTGAGGGAAAGATCCCTGCATCCCTGACCAAAGTCACCAAATGGGGCCCCAACCTTTGGGTCTACTCTACTCGTGCAGGAGGAGGTGAGGGCCAAAGAGTTTTATGGAGTGTGAGCTTCTGCATGATCATTTCTGGAGGCTGCTGATGTATTTCTATCCTCTCTTTTAATTAATACATTAATGAATTCAGTGCTGATTTTGCATTGCTGTTTTGAGTGTTGGAAGGCATGATAAACAGTAATCATTACTGTGTTGGTGGAAGGCTTAAAATGGCTTAGGATAAGGGCTTTTCACAGATGCTGAGGAAGGTGCCTTGGGTGGCCATGGACAGGGAGGTGACATGACTGTCTAGAAGAGCAGAGATGTTGGGCTCCATCGGTAGTCAGGTACTTGGCCTGCTGGGCAGCTTCTGGTGTATCAGAATGGCCATTACAGCCCTCCTAGACTTAAAGGAATCTGTTGAGCTCTTTTCTGCAAAGTGTCTGGACTTTCATTCTGGACCTACTTGAACCCCTTTGTATTTTACACCACGCTTGCTACACATTTTTTGGGAACAACTCCTCCCATCTTATCCTTTCATTGAACATAAACATAATGTAGCATAAAGGTGAACTTGATTTTATCATTTCATCAGGGCTCCACACTGAAATTCAAACACAGTGTGTGTATTCATTGAATTCATTTTACCTGTATAATCTCACATTATAATGGTATTGCCTTCCAGAGGGTCACTGCAGATTTGCACTGTGATCATTTTGTCATTGCAAGCTTGTGTGATAATAGGATTACCATAGGCATGTTCTGAAATTGTTGTAAGATTGCTGTGAGGACATTAAGTCTCTATTCAAGGGTTTGCATCACTAAGAGTTGCACAAAACAAGCTTAGAAAACCTGAGAAATGTGTGTGACAAAAAGGAAGACACTTGACGTATCTTCCTCATGGAAGGAAACCATTTGTGTTTCTAGAAGTTTTGCAACAGGCATGAAAGTAAATGAGGGAAGCTTGAAAGAAAATAAATATTTATTGCAGGTCAGATTTACATACATACATGAAAGTACATACGCAAAAATGCAAATGGAGTTACTATCAGTGCCTATAGAGGCAAATGCTTACATTGCAAATATCTAATTAAACAGCTGTATGGCACTGTGTTTTATCAGAGCAGTAATGGTGTCTGTCTGCTAGGGCTGCCCAATTGTGTCAGCCTTTTTATTCTTAAGGAAAAATGTCCTGCTACTAGTGTTACCACTACAACAGTGAGTATCCTGGTACGTATACAATCATATATGATTTCTTGTTTGAAATGCTGAGAACAATTATATGCAGAAGTTCTGATCAAATAGAAAGTGAGCAAGCCCATAAAACTAGTGTCGTGCAAATAAAGGATTATTACAGAGTACTCCAATTTTAAACAAGTAGTGGGAAGTATTTCATTTCTACTCATCATTTTTGATGCTGTTTGTGTTCTTAAGGCCTATTTAATTAAAGAAGAGCTTGTGGCTCCTTTAGGAAAATAAAATAACTCCACCCAGAGAGGTGTATTGTATTCTATTCTAATTCTGTCAGCTCCTTGCTTTTTTTCCTTTTGATTACAGGGCATGTTTGCAATGTGATGTAGTTTAGCAGTATTATTTAAAATATGGCTATTAAGCTTACCTACCGTTCTGAAAGCTAGGCAAACCTCAGATCATCCAGAATGCTTGCCCATCCAAACCTTAGTCAGTGACAGATTAGCTTAGCAAAGGGCCTTGCCTGGCTGTCCCAGCTGGCTTCTATACTCATTTCAAAAATATGTTTTCATCAAAAGCTCTTCAGCTGACAGCTGAGTTGGGGGGCAAATAAAACAGAAAAACTCTTGGCAATTTAATTTTTCAATGAAAGCTTTGACAAAAAAAAAATATTTTTTTTTTCATTATTAAATCATGCTCATCTTCAGCATTATTTTCTGAGTAAGTCTTAAAGGAACCTCTAGCTTTTACCTGAATTCCAGCTTGGAAACCACCAACATTTCAGAGCTCAAGGGAATTTACAGCTGGCCCTGAGGAGACTCCAGCCTGCACACAGGGCTGGCTAAAGTGGGTCACCACAGCATGAGATATGTCTGGGCTGTCCATGTACACGGATGGTGAGTTAGTGGCTGGAGTTTGTGGGACAAGGGCTCAGAGTGGTGGGTACTTTAAAACCAGTGCTGCCAAGGGCTGCAGTCATTGAATTATAGAATAATTTAGGTTGGATGGGATCTCTGGATGTCATCTACTTCAACCCCTTGCTTAAAGCTGGGTTAAACTTGTAAAACACCTTCATCACTTTCTTTATTATCTGACCTAATTTCAAAATTATCTCAACTTTCATCCAAGAGTATAGATGGACTTTTGAAAACAAAGTTTTGTACTCATTTTGCAAAAGGGCAAGCTGACATAAGCCACTGCAAAGCTACTGGCTGAGACAGATCCTCAGAATTCCTGTGTCTCGGTCTCTCAGCTTTCGGCTTTCCATGCTAGGCAACTGCCTGCCTACTGTACAATTGGTTATTATTTACATGAAGGCACAAGATCCTTCTAATAAAATGCCCATCAAAGCATCAAAGTGGTCATCAGTGTGGGCTCATTTTTTCTCTTAGTATCATTCAGAGTTGTATAGACGTGTTTCTCGCAGGCAGAATTTAACCTTTGCTGCACAAATTAGCAGAGGTTGGTTATTAAAGCAACGTGGTTTGAAATTGCTTTGGTAGTTGCTAAGCACATCTGTGATTACGTCAATTTAGGTTTACCTCAAGATACAAAGCTTCAAGTGAAATGTTAGAGAAGCAAGGAAAAATCATGCTTTCACATCTAAATGGCATATGCTAGACAACCAAAATAAACCCCTCTATGTCGTTATATTCTGGGCTGCCCTTATTTTGCAGCTCTGCTTGTACTGGATTGAGGTCTACAGTTGCTGACCACTGCTTTGATTATCTCACTGTAGCACATAATGCTTCATACCCGGAGAATGTATTCTAGCAAGCTCCTAAATTGTATTTGGACAAAGAATAATTGAACACTGGACAGAATAACAAATGCTATGGTCAAGTTTGCTTCATGGGTTTATCGTGTTGTATTAACATGATAGAAATATGAATACTTAAATCTTATCTCAGGTATAGTTTATAACTGCATTAATCATTTACTGTATTATATATTTTTCATGTCACTAAGATTGTGAGGAAAAGATTCAATTTTCCCAGTGCAGTCAGTTGAATGTGGTTTAGATAAGTTAAAGGCATTGCATTAAACTGTTTCAGCATGGCTTTCTCTTATAGATCCTATAAAAGGATGGGGAACATATATCAAACAGTAATAACTGGTATATTTTACTTTTTTAAAAAAAGTCATATAGCAGTGCATTTTCCATTTTCATTAAAATCAGATAAATGAAGTTACTAAGTTTGCCACTTACAGGTAAATGTATTCAAATTGACACAGGCATTTCTACCTGCTGTATTTGCTTAAAATTGTTAAGGGGAAATGCCCTTCTATCGATTAAAGTAGCAGTTTGGTAGACACTGAAATTATCCAGGGATACCATAAAGAGCAACAACAAATACCCACAATATACCTAGCGGTGTTTCACTTTCCTTATATTTACTGGTGATGTGGAATATGAACCTTCAAAAAAAAAGAGTGGCTCACCAGCATGTGTCTCTGAGATTTCAGCACACCACAAAGCACTCCCATTTTACTCCACATAAAAAAGGAATATGTACCAGCATATGCATTATGCACTGCTAACTGCCTTTTTAGATCATTATATGAACATTGCACATTCATTGCCCATGAATTATACGTAGATTCTAATTTGCAAGAGAGATACTGATTCATATCCTTGAAATCAAGAGGTGGCCAAAGGAAAAACGGGGGATGCCAAGGCAAGGGATGCCAGGGGGGCTGCGCCAACGGCTGCAGGCTGAGTGCAGGCGAGGTGGTGTGGCTGCCGACCTCAACAGGAAAAACAGGGAGTGAAGCAGGTAGCGGTATTTACATGTCTGTAGGAGTGCTCCATCAGTTTGAGGGAGTTTTGGACAAATGGGTGAGTATCGGGTGGTTAAGTACTTTTGCGCTGCCCCTTACTGGCATGTAATATATGGCCACTGGGGCTCACACCATGAGCAGCTGCTTCTGTGGGGAAGAGATGCAGGGAATGGTGTCTGGCTGGGCTTCGGTCTGGTCAGGACCAGGGCTGGGGGGGATCGGGTCCAGCACCGTGCCCGGGACTGCCTAGGTGCAGTACAGCACCCTGAGGGTGGCACGAGCACCGGGCAGGGCGGGCACCAGCGGGTCCTGGGGCGGCTGTGCCATGCAGGTACTTGGGTCCCCTGTGCAGGGTGTGGGGTTTGTAGCAACAGCACAGATACACCGTGACTGGAGGTGAATTAATTGTTTCAGCAGATTTTCATAGTTGCTCATAACAGTGTTTTGGAAAGTCCCATTTAATAGCAAAAAACAAAACAAAACAAAATTATACCGCTATAGCTGTCATGCTTTGCTATCATTCATTATTATTTTTTAATATATATAGATAAAACTGTTCAAAAGTTTTGTACCTGGAAAGCCAATTGAAATACCAGGATCCACGACCGTTCTTTTGCTACAAAATTCTCTGCACTTGTTTGTATCTATCTGTTGCACTTCAACATCATGCTCCGTTTGCTTTATGACTTTAAAAATAAATAGGATACTTTAAATATGTTGTACAATAATAACTTATTTTCTGGTCAGATATCCTCTAATTGAGATCAGCTGAAATAATCTTAATGAAGTTGTACAATATGGAAGATTCCCTGCTATGGAGGATTTATTCGCCTAAACTGTAAGTGGTGAGTGAAGTGTTTGCCAGCTCTCAATTAGTAGTTCCTATGTCATTGCTGGATTTTTAGAGGGTTTTCCTTAAACTGCTTTGAATTACAGTGTCACAAAATGCTAAATCAATTACATATGTGTCCTTGTATCTACCCCATAAGAATACCTGCCATGATTTTTTTATGGTCCTTTTAGACTTCTTGTTTACTTCCATGAAGTGAAGTAAAGGTCATAACACAGTGCAACTTATTCCTTAAAGTTTAGAAAAAAATCAAAACAGCAGGCCGTATAATAGAAAGGTGAGATTCAAAGACACAAATCACTTCACAGTCACAAAAATTGCCAAAAAATAGCAGCTTGCAGCTGTGCACAGCAGGGACAGAAAACATTAAACACATGTTAAATAACAAATAGGAGACTTAAATATAGCTAAAAGTGGACCTTATTCTGAATAAATCATGTAAACTGCATCTTAATGGTTCTAAGGAATGTAATGGATCATGTGAAATATGCTAAATTTATATTGTTAAAAAAATCAATAGTTAACCCCATCCCTTTTAAAAAGGGGACTGTTGAGTCCATGAGTAAATATTTTGTCTTTCATTTTCCTTCTCTATGTACAGCCAGATTTGTGAAATTTCATTTCAGTTAAGGGCAAAGCAGGACTTGCATTCAAAGCAGTTTGGGTTTTGGGTATGATACTATTTAACATTCTCTTTACAGAGGCTGGACTTTTAATGAAATTGTCCTTTTCCCCTTTCTTCTGTTACAAATGCAAAGAATGTGGATTATCCCATTTTTTTATATACTCCTGGTAAAGTGTTTGAATTGGGCTATCCAACATGCTGCATTCATTTGTGGTGCCTGTGAAAGGGCAGCCATTGCTCAATGGGCACAGCGAGCCTCATCCCATCCTTTCTACCGCCTGGGAATGAGCGACTGAGCGCGAGGGGGAGAGGAGGGGAAAAAAGGCTCTCTTCTTTTTATGAGAAGCATGAAAAATAAATCACCAGTTTGAGCATTCAAATCAATCCTGCTGGCAACTATCTTTCCCTTGAAATGTTTGTTGCCTGTATATTTCTGCCTTCTGAATATTTTCAAGCCTTTTTGCCTGCCTTCCTCACCGAGGGTCACGTTTTAGTTTCGCTGTATATATCTTTTTTGAGAT
This sequence comes from Falco naumanni, assembly GCF_017639655.2. NCBI lineage: Eukaryota > Metazoa > Chordata > Aves > Falconiformes > Falconidae > Falco > Falco naumanni. Next base: position 13,036,464 of record NC_054068.1, read on the forward strand.
TAATGTACCTTAATGACATCATTGTGTGCGATGATGGGAAGGTCCCCAAGTTTGCTTTTCTTCCCATCTCAGTTGCACTTCTGAACAAATCAGCTCTTGGGCTTTGATGTTTTTTCCTTTAGGGCTATCTTTCTTATAGGCAATATAGCTTACCTATACATTTAGCGAGTCTGCAGTCTCTCATTAGATGCATTTTTGTCATCAATAATAAGTTCCTAAGGAGCCTAATACGAGGAGTAACGGATACGGTGTGGAATGGAGCCATTGTTTGATAATGCAATATCTCTCATAACAATGTAAATAAGAGACTGAATACATTTCAAGGCTCCTTTGTGCTCCACGTTATTAGATAGTGCTCTATTTTCAATCTGAATATTCAAAATATGCTCCTAGAGTGCAGCATCGAAGTAAGTGGCTTTGAGGATATTTTTTTTTTTAAGTGGAAAGAAAAAAAAAAAAAAAGAAAAAATGAGGAGTGTTCTAATGAGGAACAGTTGAGTACTATGATTTAACATACTTCTGAGGTTTCTATCAGCCTGGAGCCGTTCTTTCTTGGCTTGTACACAGTGCATTTACATGGAGCTCTGTTTGGATGAGTGCCTTCCAAAGTACTAAATGCTCTAATGTACTGAAAAGCGATAAATATGGAAAATGCACACATGCATACACACACACACACACACACACACACGAAGTGCAGATACATATGCAAACACATACACACACACCCCTACACTCCTTACAGAGAAACTCACCCTCCCCCATACAGATGTTTTCATCTCCTTGATGGATGGATGGGTGAATTTTTGAAGGCAAAAATAATAAAATAGTATGTATTTTATTTATTTATTACCTGGCATTGCATAATACTGAAGTACTGCTTGAAGGGATGTGCTCCCACCCCTGCAGTGTGGCACCAAAGAATAAGACTAGTTAAAGGGGAAGAAAAACGAGGGGAAAAACCCCATAGAATAAAACCTGTACGAGTATTGTCACTTCTTCCCTGACCTGCCTGTACTCTGCTAACCTGGAAATGAGGGAAGGAAGGGTCTGGGTTTAAGCAGCAGAACAAGCTGTGTTGCTGGATGTCAGGTACTGTAAATGCAGACAATAAGCTCTGGAAAGCATGTCACTGTTTACCAAAGGGCTCTTTGCAGTGACCTTACAAGCTAACAACAGTGATGGGAGTAGAAATGGTAATTGTCATTTTTATAGCATAGTCTTTTCTAATTTCTTTCAGTTCGTTCCTAAAAAAAAAAACACAAAAAAATAACAAAACAACTTAGACCACAAAAAAGAGAAATAAAATCGTGAAAACAAAGCTGAATAGGTTAATGAAATGACAATAGAAAAGAGTCCTTAATGGGGATACAATTGCTGCCTGAAATATTTATTACTTACATTTATTTAGATCCTTCATGAAAAAATGTGTCTGTTTTCCTATACTTTGATTTTTGCTCTGAAGTTTCGAGGAGTTTTTGTGCTTTTTCATCTAATATTCCTCCTCTAACTCTCCCAACGTGATTCATTTCTTTAAGATCTTGTTTTATTTTTAAGTCATCAATTACTCAAACTTTGTTGGCCTATCTATTCTCTGCCATCTGGACCCCATACCTTATTTTAAAGCATGTTCAAATAATGACAACCTTCTTTTCTCAATTAATTTATGGGCTGTGGGGACCATTTTTCATTTGTTATCATGCACTTCCATTTGATCTCTCATATCTTTCTTCTGCATCTGCAACCATAGTGTATAAATCTTCCTCTCAAGCATTGTCATGGTGCCCAAGATATATAGGTGTAACTCCCTATTAGTTCCACAAAACCGACCTTAATTTCTAAAAATGGTATCAGATGCGAATAAAGTTTGGTAAGATGATTTGTTTTGATTTACTTTGTACCACTTATCTCGGAGTTTTCTTCCTACTTTTCTTTTATCTAATTTAGACAGTATAGTCTTGCAAGCCCAGTTGCATGTTTATCCATTACCTCCCTGCCAATGCTGCTCCTTAGAGAGATGGTGCTGTAAGATTTTGGATGCTAAGAATAATAAAATGGCATTTTTCAGTAACCTGTAGTAAGTATGCAATTTCTTCTTGCATTTAAAAATGGTAATTTTGTTTCCAATGAAATACAGGGATTTTGTAGGTCTGATTGAGGTGACATCAGTCTGGTAAAATGAACAGAAACAGACAAATCCAAATAGCTTTCATTTTATTCTGCTGTGTTGACAAATGATAAGACTTAAAAATCCAATTCTCCCACTGAGCACTTAGAGGAAGCTGGTTTGGACTGCTGAAGGGCTGTGGCTCACAAAACAAAAACCTCTCTTTTTTGTTATTGGGGGCGGGGGGCAGAGTATGCATACACACACACGTGTGTGTGTGTGTATGTGTATTTTGTTTTACATAAACAGACTTCAGTCCAAACTAAGGGTTGCTAATTAAGCAAAAACCATGACCAGATGTTTATTAACACCTCTCAGGTTCATGGGATTTGGATAGTGTGCAGTTTTCATGGACTAATTTGAGAAGGGAAACACCTTTATTGGAATAATGGCCAATTATAATTGCCGCCTATGCCTATTTTTCTTTTATCTGGTGTACAGGGGGGGAAAAATAAGCCCAACCTATCATCCTCATACTGTTGATATTAATTCTGCACATTATTGGGTACATATTATTAATAATAAATACATAATAATGTACAGATGAAAAATTCCTCAGCCATTTACTTTACAACAACTTTTCTGTACGTGTTTTTATTAGTTTATCACATGCCAACGTTGTTAACCTATTTATATGTAGCCTGCCACTAGGTTTGCCTCTGCCAAAGCAACGATGCGTCACTTTGATGCCAAAAAGCACTGAAACAGGAAGAGTTGCTGTTGGGTCCCAGCATGGTGACTTCATCACAGGCCTCAGCTTCAAACTGTGGAGTAATAAAACTGAATAGCACAATATAAAACTCCATGTTTCATAAGACAAATATTGCTTTACGCATTCATGTCCCTTGTACTATGTTAACTGTAGGAAGAAATGGAATACAGTTTTAGTGACCCCCTGGGACCTATAAAGGCTATTTCTGAGTCTGAATCTTGCTGTTTAATTTAATCATTTATTATATTAATATTCAAATGGGCTGCATCTTATTAGCTACTGCAAAGATGTTAGTATGTCTGAAATAAATACCTAATTATGCTTTTGAAGAGAGAGGTTCTAAAGACTTTTGTACATTTGTGCTAATAGAACAGTTCATTTGCAGATTTTTTCTGCAGAAATCAGCAGTCTGAACATTTTGTTTTTTCCCCTCCTTACTTTGAATAAAATAAGAACACAGATCAAATATACCATTGTGGTGCCTAAATAGCACATACGAGTTTTCCCCTTTGTGCTGTGAGACTTCATTCTCCAAGCGAGTGAGTTATACAGTAGCAAACTGACCAGTGCCCTCAGCTTCTAGCTCAATAACACATTAATAAAAATAACTGCTTTAACCAAATGACCATGAAATTAAGTATGTTCTTATTCAAATTAAACAAATAGATATGCTTTTGAAAAAACATTTTTGAGCCTGACATGGTCATGTTTAAAATACATTGACGTTTTATTGTTTTAAAAGCCCATTATTATTTTTTCCCTGAGTGCAAACTAGAAAAGATGAGGACTTTGAATTTCATGTCTTCAAACAATAGACAGCAGCTTCTTGCAAAAACACATGTTGTGGTTCTACATCAGGTAGGTAGCAGGATGCAGGGATGTGGAGGAAAACCATCCGTGGATTTCTAGTGCCAGCACATCTGCAGGATCTCCAGAAAAAAACCCTTTCACTAAGTCTGCATAAGGATGTCTTGAACTGCAAATACTCTGTATGTAAATGGTACTAACACATTTTAAACTAAATATGCATGGTGTGTTTAGAGCAGTACAGAAAATTAGTAATAAATGCAGAAGTTACCGTCTGCAAGACTAAGGATCACAAGTTGCTATCTTTCAAAAGATCACCACAACCAAACTTGGAATAATCATTTTTTTATTTTTTTAAGTCTCTAAATCCAAGTTCCTACTAACACAAAGTTATTTCTTTAATAACTGTTTGCTGAATAAATGATGTTGTTAATAAAAGGTTAAAGGACAGAGACTGCTGGAAGCCAAAGTCAAGTCCTGATATTATCCACAAACAGCCAAGATAGCGAGCTGCAGGATGAGGTCCTCCCTGCCAACCTGTGAATGGGCTTACCCTCACTCCGCTGCAGCAGTGTGGAAGCCTCGCCAGAACATCTCCTGCCATCGAGGACAACAATTATCACAGTTATCACTGCTGGGCAAATTATCAGCCTTCTTGAATCCAAGGAGGAGAGAGGTAGGTCAGCTCCTATATTTACTCAGGGAAGTTTTATCTAACACCTCTAAGCCCCGCTACTCCTCGTGGGAGTGTTGCCTCTGAAGGCTGTGACTAGACCCCACTCCGCAGTTCGTTCCTTAATTCTCCCAGAGCTTTTGGGGCTGCATTTCATCCCATTCACCCCCACAGAGTCTTCACTGTATCCAAGGCATCCTTAAATGCCTGTGAGGTTTGCTGTGGAGAACTTGAGTCAGTGACACCCCACCCCTGCAGGTGATTTTAATGACAATTATGTGGTTACCTGTAACCTTTGACAGGATTGCAAGGAGGATCAGTATGTATTATGGCATAGAATACATAACATTTTATAACCACTGTTATCTTAGTGACCAACTGAAATTATTAATAATGGTCATCTGACCTACCCTGTATATAAAACAATAGCCTTGGTAGTTTGCTAATTAATGGCAATGATGTTTCTCTCAATAAGTAGTTGATGCATTTCTGTGTTGGAAAATACTTAAAAATACACATTGTTGTCTAGTTTTGCCTTCTTTTCTCCTGCAGAGTACCTAAAGATTAGATTTTCACTGTTGGTTTAACAAGTGCAAGCAAAGCTAGGGCATCAATAGTTAACCTTATATTACCCTCTGCTGAACAGACACAGTATCAATGTAGGGGTTTAACTACCACACCACTAAAAACACATATTCCTGCAGTTTTAGACTAGCCATAAGAATGCTGTGTATATGTTTTCCTCATTATTTGGATGTGCTGTTTGAATGTTGTGATCAGTGATTCAGAGCACATGATTCATCAGGAAGACATTTGCTAGGCAGACATGTGAGGAGCTGTCTGCCTCTTCAATCTCACTGACAGGGCAAAAATGCTGATTTATAGTAAATCATTAAAATCTGCTTATTATTGCACTGCTTGTTCCTCTTCTCCACTTCAAGCCAGCATCTTGATCTGCATCATGTCTCTTACAATTTTATACTACAGCAAGCAGTTATTTAAACAAGAGAGAAATGATCCTTAGTCTTTATTAGTGCATATGAAAGGATATTTTGTTTAAAGAAGACTAATTAAGAAAGCAGACTCTATTTTCTTGCTCAGTTTAGGGAAAAATAAAGATTTAAAACGTGGAAGTGCAAAGAATTATTACAATAAACCAATACTTTTAAATGATTATTGAATAGCTTGTTTTTTAAAAAATAATCATAGAAAAGCAGCTCAAATACCACCAAAAATATTTGGACGGAAAGAGAGGTTGGATGGTTATTCAGCTTGTGATAGAACTCGGGGAAGACACAGCTAAATATTATGTGATTATTGGTGGAAAGGGAAAAACCCCTTGGAACTAGAACTAGGTGCCAGTTGGGTACAGTGACAATGGGAACATTAAAATAATTTTCAAGGGGGGGGGGGGGGGAAGTTTTGTTTACTTTTAAAGAGGTGGTTTTGTGAAATAATACAATATGTAAATACGCTGTCTGATAGAAAAACAAAGAAACAATACAAAAAGCTCTATATTGTGTATGTGTTACTTACAGTAAAAATTTTAATTTGATGCCTGGGGACAGAAATCCTTGCCACTGAATTACAAAGAAGTGAATAAACTGACTCAAAATTAATCCATACAGATCTGTCCCCTTAATAATACTAATTCCAGAGAACAAAGCAGTGCATAATGCATTTTAAATTAACTTGGAAAATGCATAATTTATATTTGTTTTATTTCTTAATATTTGAACACAGGTACATTTTAGAATGCTAAGGACAAGAAAGGAGAGGACAGATTTTGTCCATATATGCTCAATTTAAAAAAAATAAAACCAGATAATATTTTTCAAGCTCTCTTAGAAAAGGACTTCAGCTGTGAAATATTACGGAGAAAGGATAAACACAGTTAGGAGAGAGAAAATGATTTTTAACATGCTGTGAAATGAATATGTTTGGTTAAAATATAAAAAGGGTCCTAATTCCTAATAAAACATTCTGAAATAGATAATTACATATTAGTTTGGATCAAAAATAATGTCCTTACTCATGAGAAGCAATTGAGAGATACACGGCGGGGTGCCCTGTCGGGCATGGCAGGCAGATAGAATACAGGATGTAAGAGGGCAGGGGTAATGCACTGCAGTGCAATGCTCCGCTCCCTGAAAAATACACCGTGCCTACGGGAAACGACGAGACTCGGGGCTGCTGCTTTATTAATGCTCTTCACCTACACATGTAACATTGTCACCTGCCTCTTATATATATACCATATTATTTACCATATGGGTGTGCAAGTAGAAAACCAGATATCCTGTGTTTCTAATCTAGAAAAGCCGTGCCTGTAATTCAGAGATGCATTGATCTCCCGGCTGCTGGGGTAGCTCAGCAGGTTGGCTTCACCCCCTCCAGCCCAAAGGGCCAACCTGCACTTTACCAGGCACCACCTTACCACAGGGAAGAGGAAATAATTTCGTACATCGGTATATCAGCCTCCTTCCAGGCTGTGTCTTTTGGACAAACTCACAGGCTCTTCACTGCCCCGCCGTGCTATGTCTGTGCTGCTGGACTTGAAAGTTTGTCGTTCAGTTGGCCTGAAAAGAAAGGAAGGAAAACAAAAGGATTGCTGCTACAGTACAGGCATGGGTGCAGATGGTAATGTAATACAAGGAGAGAGCATCTGGATTTAAAGGTTCTTAGTCTGGAAAATTAGTCCAACTGTTTTTCTCCTGCCTTTTCCAGAGTAACTTTGGATCTAATAAATGTGAAGGGTTTTTGGAGAGGGCCAAGAAGTAATCGGGTAGGTGTGTGCCTCTTGCATAGCTGTATATGCAGAGATGGGGCATGCCTGCACGGGCAGCAGGGTTGTCTGCATTTCCCCTCTGGGGTACCAGCCTAGGTAGGTCCTGGAAAGAAAGATAAGCTTTTAAAGAGAAGAAAATTTGCAAGCATTCCCATTCTCATATCAAAGCTGTGATCCTGAGTGAGGATGGGAACCCGAGTGAGAATTGAAAAAAACCGACCTGCTTGAATATATTTACTCGGGGAGATGTGGTGGTTAAAACAGTGGTGGTACATGTGCAGCTGGTAATCAGTAACGATTTAGAATAATTTCACTGGTGTAGATTTCAGTTATTGATACTGCTAACTGTTAACTCACTTTGAGTGGTTATCATAGGAGCACACAGAGGATAAAGACCATATTTTATGGAGATTTTCCTAAATATTCTTCATGATGTTTAAAAGAGGTGAAATTTGCCTGAGACCAGACTTGCTTACAACACAAAAATTTAGCTCCTAGTTGCTAAGTTATAAATCTTTCTGCCAGATTGGCTGGAACATCACATTACCTTGAACTAAATTTGTAAAGAATGACCATTGTCCTCACAGCTGTAAGAGAAAAATGTAGAGCTTGCCCCAAACCACAGGTTTTAATAGGCTGTTCACATGAAACTAAAAAGTGAGGAGATAAAACCAAGCCAACGCAAATTTATCCAAACTGATTACTTCCACAGTGACAATTTGTTAAATAATGACTTTACTAGGAAACTAAATTGATTACATTTTGCACACTTTTAGTATTTTAACTACCTGGAAAAAAATATCAGCTTATGTTTATAGGAAAACATTCCTAGTTAATTCTTTCCTTGGTGCTATGGTTGCGAGTTATTTTCAATAACTCAATTTACAGGCTAGCCTTATCGTGGGCTAATGCAAATTAATGCTTTGAGTCATAAGTGTTTCCCTTGGAAACAGTAATTTCAAGTTAATGTCTCTTGATGTGAAATGGAGTGCAGTGTCACAAGCTCTCTCTCACCAACCTACAAATTAACTTCTGTCCCCTCTGTACAAGAAATATGGATGGAGTCCTGCTTTGCTTCCCATAAAAAGTTATAGACACATACGTGTATGTGTAGGTGCGTCTATGCAGGCATGTGTGGCAGGTCACTCTTTAACAAACTGGTTACCCTGGATTTTCACTGGTGCAACCAACGGTGTGTGAAAAGGCTGTATGCAGCTGTTGGAAATGAAAGAAAAAACAAAGTACTGACATTTGCAGCATACTAATACAATGATGAATCATGAAAGATAATTGTTGATCCCCAAACCAGGCCTATTTGGGCAGGTTGATTTGGTTTGCACCTAGGGACTGGTGAGAAAGAATTTGCAGCTAGCAACTATGAAAAAAAACCCACCAGAATTAAAGAAAGAAAACAAAGAAAGCAAATAGTGAGCAGAGGGAAAAAACACGTTTCTTCATTGTATTAATGACTTTTTTTGTGACATATTTTAAATGAATCAACAGTAGAAAAATTCTCCTATCCAGCACAGCTATGCCTCCTGCATATATATTTGATTTAGTATTTTCAGTCCAATCTTTTAACACAGCCTGTAGAACTCCAGCCTTATGCTACCGCACAGAGAAATCACAGCACTTGTCTCCATCCTTCCAGCCCTCTGCAAGTGTTGGAGCATGGGCTTTTTATTCTCATAGTTGGGCAAGAGTAAAACCAGAGTAGTCAGAACTACTAATGGTGAAGTCAGTTACAACCGAGTCAAAGCAGACTAATTCTCCTGGCTGTGCCCTTGATGGTGCCTTCCCCTAGAACTCTCATATTATTGAATTTTTCTTCTTGCAAAATTCCTTTTTTTTTTTTTTTTTTTTTTTTTTTTTCCCTTCTTAATAGTTCCCAAGTCAAACTTCTCATTTTTATAGGACCTACCTTCTGGAATTTATTTAAAAATAAATATTACAAACCTAACAAACCAGCCAGCCAGCCCTTCTCCACTTCTCCTTTGCCTAAGATAACTAAGTTAAACAAAACAAGCTTTGTAGAGAAATTACACAAATCCCATCTTACAATACAGAACATTTTCCATCTTTGCAGAGTCCTGAACTTCTTTTGGAGCTACGCAGCTCTCTGTCCCACGATGGACAACATTTGTGGGCTGCTACCTTTTGACCTCCACAACATCTCACAGCTTTCAGCAAACACCCAGGCGACACCAGTAATGCTACTTATTTTCTCCCAGCAATGGAACTATCAAAACAAGTTTTAAAAAAAGTGGTAAATAGCAGTTAATGTAGGATGCCCGCTGAGCATCAGCTAGGACAGTCCCAGCAGTCCTCCAAGCCTAAGAGCACACAGCTCAGCAAGCCCTGGGACAGCTGCAAGTCTCCAACTCACAGAGGAGGGAAATGGTCTCTTCTGAAAATTCATGGGTAAGGATGTGTTCAATGAGAAGGGAAAAAAAAGCCTAAATTGCACGTAGCTCTTGACTCTGAGAGAAGTACCTATGTATCCTTGGGAAATAGCTTCCCTCATCTTGAGTACAGGCAAGAGAACGAAAGCAGAAATGCCCATCAGCAGCCAAAGGCAGATGTGGCATTTCAGAGGGAGAGGAACCCAGGGCAATAATTAGATCAGAGACAGAGAACAAGGTAGAATCCTAGAAAATTAAAGGGAAGGAAGAAGAAGCGAGACTGCAATAAAGGAATAAAGAATAGAGGACAGAACATTCATAAACCAAGATGAACAAATAAGATAGTAAAAACTAGGGAGGGAAAGGAGCAGCATGACTGATTTTTAAAAGCTCAGGTCCTGATACCTATAGGAGGAGGAAAGGAATGAAGACAGTGGGGGGAAAAAGGAAATAAAGACAATCTGGCCTGATGGAAATAGCAGAGACAAAGAAAACGAAGCATGTCTGAAGAAACAGCAGCAGGAAGGGAGAGCACAAATTCCTTCGGGAGGAGGCAAAAAAGAATAGCTGTGTGCTCTGGACAGAGATTTCTTGAGAAACCACTGGCAAAAAGGCAACAAAGTCCCTATTTATTAACGCAGATTGTTTAATGATTTTTTTTCCTAAGACTTGAAGCAAATTATGGGACTCAGAACACTAAATAAGGATGCAGAAGACAGAAAATGTTTAGGTTGTGCAGGTGAGCTTTAGGTTTCAGAGTGTCTTGAAATAGCACATACTGAATAAAATTGCAGAAAGTATAATAGCCTGTTTACAAGATCAAGGCACAGAAGCAAATCGAATGAAAGGTTAATAAGATCAGAGTTCATAAATTAAGGTTTAAATTCTCATTTTCTTAAAGAGAAAGATTTAGATGAAAGATCATGCAATCTATTTTAATTGTAGGAATAATTAGACGTATGGAAGAGCAGAAGGGATAATATGTAATCAGTGAAAAGACCTGGTCTTCTTGACCAAGGAAACGCCCTCCAGACAAAGTCAAAGACACGGTATATTCAGGAATCAATACATTTTTCTTTACTTGAAGAGGTCTCTTATTGTCCATGTTGATTCGTGTCATCCAACTTTAAATGGTTTTACTTCATCAAAGAAAAATTATTCTTTTTTCCCTCTTTTTTTTTTTTTTTTTAATGTTGCCATGGATAATTCATTCTGACCAAAAAAGCAAAGATTCAGATATAAGCAAAAGACCAGAAAGGCTATGGGGGAAGACCCTATTTAATACTTTGATCTACAGACTTGAAAACAACTGTAAATATTTTTTTAGTATTTCCAACATAAATAGTGTCATCTTTAGAATTATATTTGCAATCAAATTTATGATGGCCAAAAATATCACTTTAAAGCAGAAGCATCACTTCTACCGTCTGGAGATTTTTTTTTTTCTTGTGTTAGGTGTCTTAAGAGTGTGCAGAAAAAGGCACTGCAAATTCAGCACTTAAGAGAAATGATAATCAGACAATACCACATTTAAATCATAATGTTACATTACATTGCAACACCTTGTTTTTCTTATGACTTATGGCAATCCTCTAAGGACCATCACTCTTCAGAGAAATTAAGAGATTTCATCAGTAACAATCCCAAAAGAATTCTTGCACTTTGGAGTGTTTTGTTGGGTTTTTTAAAATACAGTTTACACACAAGAATATGGCCGCTGATGTGATAACAGACTTAGTTGGCAAAAATGCTTTTCTTTTCACAATTACTGCTTTTGGATTTCATTCTGCAGAAGGCTGAAACAAAAGCCTTGGCAAAATTCCTATGACCAAATGGTGGAAGAATGTGGCTGCTGTTTGAGGGACCGTGCCGGAGGAGCCCAGTGCAGCGGGACCTGCAAGCAAGTCACCACTGCCCTGCGCCGGGAGAAGGTGCCGTAGCAATATCAGGAGCATTTCACTTCTGAAAGGCAGCTGTGCGCATGGCTTGCTTGCTTACCTGTCTTGCAACACTCTTTGCTCACCGTGGGGCAGGAGGGAAACACTAGGGCTGTCACCAGCTTCATGGGCATCCTCTCCTCCTGGAGCTGTGTTCTTTAGAGCTCACATGGCTCCCAAGGGTCTGGCCAGCCTTTAAAGTCTGACTCCTGCAGAGATCAGGCTGACTCCGTCCTCTACCTGCATAGCCTCCAAAAAGGGAGCAAGTAGAAATTTAAGCAAAAATTGGTGGAGCCTGAAAAACGAGTCTGTGCTACAGCATGGAAGAAGGTGGCGTGGGGAGATGTGGGCTGTCACTGCCCTGTGAAGGGTCTGGCAGCGTTTGCCAGTGCACATGGGGACCGGGCAGGTGCCTGTGCATCCTCCTTCACTGTGACCAAGCGACTGCTGGACACCAGGCACAGCAGTGGGGATTTCCCCTGCATCTAGGAGGAAAAGCATCCCCTCAAGGGGTGAAGAGCAATATTAATAGGGAACGTTGTCTCCTTCCTTTGTCGATGAAACACCTTGTTTCAGGGTTTTTGTTTTTGAACAGAACAAACGGTAACTAATCGGTAAATGTTATTTTGCATGTGCATATATCACTGGATTGCTCCAGCTCCTGTAATGTGATATCATACATCAGAGTCAAGAGGGATTAACAGCTCTGTCAAATGTCATCAGTGAAAGCTGTATATGTACAGTCAGCTCCTGTAGAAACACTTCTGAGCAGGCTAAGTTTAATTCAAATAGTTTTCAAAAACATCTCCAATTGTCATAAATAGGCGAGTCCCTGGAGAAGCAGATGTTAGCTCTACCAAATGCAGTAAAACATCTTAAGAAAAAAAATCGTAAATATGGGCAAACTTCACTGATAGAGTATTTGCTAGAGAAAGACCAAAAGATTTACTGTGGATGTCATTTGGTGTTTAAAAATACTATCATGTGTATCATTAAAACAAAGAATATTCTCTTAAATGTCTGTTATTTAGTTTTGAAATGAAAAATATCAAATAGTTAAACTTTATTATGTGTAAAATTGTTTTTAGATCATGATGTAAATGTTGCATACAGCAAAGCAAAGTTGAAAAGTAAGAAAAAGCAGCTTGCTGCAGAAAGATTCAAAACACCAAAGCCAAACAGTTGTTTTTAAGCTAATCTGACTGTAGCAAGGACCACGTGCCATCACCTATAACTGAGCCCTGAAGGAGGGAGGCCAGGATTACTGTGGGGTTATAACCTGGTTCAGCTATTTAGAAGCACGTGGAAACCCTTGAAATGCTGCATGTGAAATGCAGCGGGGCCTTTTGGGCAGATGTGGTTTCCATCCAACAAGAAGTCCTGCTTTAAGCTGCTCAAGAGCAAGAGCCGCTGAAAGGCCCAAGCGCTGCCCTGCCCACCAGCCTTTGGATTTTCCTCTCCATGTTACACAGGAGCAGGACACAAACCAGAAACTATTTGGGTGCAATCACAGGAGAGCCCTGCCAGGTTTGGCAGTGCCAGCACTTGCTCTGCAGCTGGCTGGAGAGGCCCCCCCGGCAGCCCCCCAGGAGAGGACTGTGGTGCTGCCATGCCCTCAGCCATGGCAGGGTCGGCTGTGTTCCCATCAACTCCTCCCGCAGCTTTCCAGAAGACATCTTCAGCCCACACCGCACCCGATATACAACAGGATATAACTTCCTGAAAACAAAAGGATTTTCTTTAAAATAATGGTCATGCCTCTTAGTGTCTCAAATCCCGGTGAAAATTGTGTAAAGTAAGTAGTGTTTTAAGTACGTAGTGTTTTTACTTAACTAAATTTCTTCCTTCAAAATAAACCGAGTTCTAGACATACAACAGCGTTAAAAAAGAAACGTCCTGTGACCAGTTTTGTACTTTTCTGGACTGCTTTTTCTGCTGCCATTCTTGGAAGAGACCGCAATGGGCTACACTCATGTAGAAGTATGTGCATATTGAACACTAAACAGTAGTCATCATGTCATTAAATCAAAGGAACATCTCACCATGTAACTGGGTCTCGATTCCTTGCAGCAGCATCACTGTACAGGTAACTGGTCCCTTGGAGGTCAGCTGAATCCATTTCTCTTTCTTTACAAGGACTTTTCTGTAAATCTTGGAAGTTCACACGTTGTGTTTAAAGACTTGTGATCTCTCATTCACATAACCATCACAAAGAGCACTGCCACCACTGTAGCGTTTAGACGAGCTGGATCACCAAAGGCAACAGTGGCTAGCCAGGCAGCAGAGGAACTAATGGCATCTAAATGGTTCAGATTCTATGGCATATAGACAAAACATGAGTAAATCTTCAACATTATTTCATTTTGTTAAAAATATTTTCCTTCAGAAATCTTAGGTGTCAAACTGAACATTTAATTACCACATCTAAATTGTGACAACCTACACCAGTAAACTGCACTGCTACATGAACGAGGGACAAACTATCACATGAAGGTACTCACCGTGATTTAACGATCCTTCAGAAGAGTATTGTTCAGAAATTACCTCATTAGTTCCTTTGCAGGTAACCAGCACCATTGATATGTCACATTGCAACAGGATGCTGAAGAGCCTATCGAGGGCCGACTGAAATTTGTCTTCTGCCTGGTAAAATGGACATTGCAAAGGAAATATATAAAAATGTGACTGATCTGATGAGTTGCAGAGAATGACAGTGCATCCTTCTGGGACTTCTGGTCTCTTTACTATCCATGGATCCATGCAGCCACCCATTCTTCCACCCACCTGTCCTGAGAACTTTTGATGTGCGTGCCCAGAAACTTCTGATAAGATGGTAATTTTCAGCTTCTAAAGCCAGGCTTTTTTTTTTTTTTTTTTTCCTTTTAACTGCAAAACTATGTGTTCTCTCCACGTCACGGTCTAAATCAAATGGCAGGATATTAATAAAAGAGGTCATAACGAGCAGATTAAATTTCTTTTGTATTAAACTTGGTGAGAGTTATCAGGACCTCAGATTCTTAGCTATAAAAAGTATTCCTTTACTAAGGGATTAACTTCTAACAACAGATCTGTTGTTCAGCAGCGTGAGAGATGCCCCAAACTGCAAGGGACTTGAACCAGCTGGCCAAGCCCTACGGTCAGCCTACGCTGGGCTGAAATATTAAGCATTGTCTGCCAAAGCTGGCATCTCTTTGCCTGGCAGTTGTCAATTAATTCATCTGCAAGGCCTTTTTCTAATACTCTGTACTCCACTGGAGTTTAAAAAGTCAATCTCTATGTTCTTATTAGGTTGAAAGAGCTTAATTACTAGTAGAAGGAATTAAAATAGTATTGAAGGTTTTGCTTTCTGAAGAGTAATTAATACAATACATAATTAAACCTTAGGTTTACTTTCAAGGGATGATATTGCTTAGGTTACCTGAATTCAGCCTTCAGCACTGACCTTGTGGCCCTGTGGACAGGGGGATGGCAAACCTCTGCAGGAGACACTGGGAAAGCAACGGCAGGAGGACAGGAGTGACACTGCACAAAGGACATCCATCGGGCTTGCTTTCCAGTCATGTTAAACTAAGCTGTGGGAAAAAACTTTGTTTAGATTTTCTTTCATACACTGGCACTTATTAGGTTAAAAACCATCAGAGGCAAACCATGTAGTCATGCTTGTGCCGCTGAGTGCTTCAGAATGTCACGTGCCAGGTTGCCGGTGCTGAAGAGGTTTGGGTTCCATTTGTTGGGTTGTCTGGCTGTAAAGTGCACGTAGCAGTTGGGTCCGGCGGGCTTTGCAGCAGGAGCTGAGCTGGGTGGGTGACTCGGGGGTCACAATGCCCCATTTGCACCTTCATCTTCACACACCTGCGTCAGGTATGTGTGAACGCCCCGTGATACCATTCGGGGAGGTGGGTGTAAGCATCTTTTTTTTAGGAGGCAGATACCCGTGGTCAGAACGGTGCTACGAGGAGTTTCTTCAGCTGGGAAAGACAGGATCTCCAAGTCGGCTTTGTTTCACACCACCGTATATTATTTCAACTATTAATGAAAACACATGGGTTAATGTTATTTAAAATGCATTTAGGATAAAGGCTGCATATGAAATCATGTCAAAAGGAAAAAAACCCACAAAACTGTCGTAAAAGCCAGCTTTCTCAGAGAAATATCGCACTGGATTTATTTGAGAAAGACTCAATATTTTCTGTTTGGAGGATTTTGATGAATAAATGTTATTCCTATTTATTATTTATCCACTTTCAAATTGTAATGAATAGTCCTGGTGATAATTTCTTTATTTCTATATTTATAGAAATACAGAATTTCATACATACTGAACTGTGTTATTATCCACACATGTTCCGCCTTTCTGTAAATACAGAAATTTGGTGTTTGCCAGTAGAACTATTCATTACAATTTGAAAGTGGATAAATAATGAATAGTAATGCCATTTCTTCATTAAAATTCTACAAAAGGAAAATATATACTCGTTATTCCTTTCATGAATTCGGCCCATTGAAGGTTCATAAATAATTGTGCTTCACAATTGTGTCTAATTAGCAATGAACTTAATCCAGTGCATCCAAGAGCCTGAAGCAAAGGGAGGGATATTTTTTTGTTGTTTTATTTCTCACTCTCAGTGGCAACTGTCTGATTTTTGAATGTACCTTTGCTGATAAGACAAAATGATGCACTTTCAAAGATCAACGTTACATATACTTCTTTTTTTTTTCCCCCAAATTTGCTCTTTTAAGTATGAGGTTCATAAACACTGTCCCCACCAAACTTCAGGTTAGCTCAACAGTGGAGCAGCAATACAGCAACTGATAAATGAATCTTAAAAATACTTCTCTATATTGAAGTTCTCACATAATACTTTTATTCCCTAATATGAGCTTCCCTGCAGAGCCATGCTGCGGTAGGAATGTCTCGCTACGAAAGAGTTACTTCTGAGGGAAGCTTCAGCAGTGGCATCTGCTGTGGCAACACCCTTGAGGAAGGGTTGTGCAAAAGGCAGAAGGTTGGGTCTTCCCTACCGGGGGCACTGGTGGAGTCTCAGCACCCCGGCACACACAGCACCACAGCTCGCTCTTTCCCTGCACAGGCTTCAAAGTCAGTATACAATGTAAAGCGATCATATTGTCCGTGAGGATTTCCCAGCAACGCACCCTTAAGAACTGTTAGAGGATGATATGTATTTAGCTGTCCCTCTTTTCTGTACAAGCTGGTTTACTAGAGAGTGGCTGGTGAAAAAACAGAGCTAGATGTACTAAATGTCCTATATTCTTCAGCTTTCAGTATCTCTAGTTTCTGTGGTGCTTATCACATGCCTATATAGCCGCTCCCATCGAGATTCCTTGGCAGGCTTGATAAAAATCCTAAATATATTCATTGTTTTCATCTCCCCCAACTAGTCAGTCATCAGTGACGCTGTTGGCTTTGTTCTTTGTACTTTCTCAAAGGAGCTTAAGCTCATACTCTAACTGATTTGATGTTATCTGATTCTTAAACTATCACCAGCTATGAAACATCTAAGTCTGTTATGAATAGTCATTTAAACAACCAGTACCGTTTTATGAGACACCAGCAGGTTATTTGATTATATTACAATCACATGCCTTGCAGTTGAACTTTACTGTTGCCAGTGAAAAGCAGAGGAGAGGAAGAAGGGAAACGGATCTTTGCTTTTCTTAGTGTCCTTTGTAACTCATGCGACTCATACAGTGAGGACACCAGACAATGTCTTTATTGAATGTATGCCATCAAACTATTTAACACAAAATATGACATATTTTAACTGACCTTGTCTTAGAAAACAAAGGCAGACTCCAACAGATTTCTTAAGTGAAAGCCTCTAATATCACAGCTTCAATAAAATAAACATCTCTTTTGTTTTCCCTCTTTGCCTTTTACAAAGACCAAAGGAAGGTCTAAAGACAGACTCCCTGATGGAACGCATTTAGCTAAAATAACACCGTCGCCTGCTTTTAGAATTATCTCAGCTCCTTCCAAATATAGAAAATAATAGAAAAATAAATGCTGTTTTATCATCATACTTCACCCCTGAGAAATTCATATCCTCCAACAAACAAAAGTATGAATTAAAATTGTCTTTCGAGACAACTACTGGAGAAAGTTACATAGGGAAGAGTCAGGGATTAAATATACAGACTGATTTCTGCTCCCAGTTCTGCCCCAGACATCCAGAATGACACTGGGCAGGTCAGGGATTTTTTAGGTACCTGCTTTCCCATAACAAAATCCATACCCGTGAGTTAAATCCTCATGGCTTATAAAATGCATCCAGAGAGTTAGGCACAGAGAATAATAAGTGAAAAGCTGCCTAATACAACATAAATCTAAAAAACGTAGTCACCCTTGGGCATAATAAAATGGGCATAATAGTATTCTCCTACCTCACAGAGTGCTATCAGCATACATTTACGAATGCATGGGTTCATAAAGACTACAGAAACAGCTTGGGAGACCCTCCTACCACATCATCTCAAACAGACCCTGCCGCTGCCTGTCCCTGGCATGAGGTGTGTGGGGCATAGGCCAGGGAGAGCCCTGGGGGCTGATTGTTCTTGCACCTTGCTGTCCAAACAGGTTTTTACTCTGCAGCATTCAGCCATCTATAAGAACACGGGAATCTTATCTTTTGAACTAGTTGGGCTGAGAAGCATAGCTTTTCCCCATGCTTTTCCCATCTTTCTCACGCTGCTGGTATTTCCTAAGTCTGGGAATTATCCAGAAACCAGAATTCAGCAACGCTGCTTTGGTATTTGCCTTTCTGTCAGGCCTGTGAGCAAAAAAATGCTGTCTAAATGCTTGGTGATGTCTTAAATTCTCAGAGCAAGAACATGTATGTCTTCACTTACACGTCCTTTGCGTCCACAGGCATATATAGCAAAGCGGTGAGAGATCTGCAGAAGTGATTTCCCACCTGAACACGCTGTGACCTGGATGCCCATGTAGGTATACGGTTACAATTTTTGCAACCTAGGTGCAGAGGTTTGAAAATATGCCCCCAGTGACCAGTCATTAGCAAAACTGAAATGAGGACAGTTTCATGTAAGAGGCTTTCTGAAAGCCTTGAAATATACTCAGCATATTTTAAATGGCTTTAATTCTACAGTACTTTTAATATAACCCTTTAAACATGAGGGAACACAAAGGGGAGGTTAATTGGAATGGCTAATTAAACATAGTGAAGTTAAAGAACTGGAACACTGGGATTTTGTTTTGATATTTAGCAACATCTCATAACCCTAAGGACATTGATTTAGCCTAAGGTCTGGTATCTTTATAAATTGCAACATAGCCTGGAGACCCAAAGGAGAGACAAAAGGGTTGAGTGCTTGTAACAACAGATTCCCAAAGGAGCCCTAATAACAATTATAACCAACATGATTATTTGCATTAGTTAAAAAATAAATCCGTCTCTCAAGTTTTAGTCATTTTGTACCGATCAACTAGGATATGGAAACAGTGAGACAAAATCTGCAACAAAAGCACATCCGAGCTAGGGATTCAGAGGACAGAAATTTGTATCTTCCCTTGTGGATCTTCAGCCACAAACTTCATTTTGCCCTCGATAATCCCAGAGCAATTCAAACCATTCCTCAAATATGTCAGTGAATGGGAAAAAAGAAGGCTGCTTTTCTAGACTTCTTCCCCAGTCTTTAACAACTTTCAGAGAGCCTGTGAGGTGTAGTTATACGCATTTTATAGCTAGGAAAACAAGCAACGTACCCAACTCTCAGCAAGCAGAGAGAAACCCAGAAGCGGTGACTGGATGTCCAGACCTGTTCCTCGCTGCTGAAGGATGCCTGTGCCTGCTGCTCTGCCATGCTGGTGTGCCAGCGACAAACCCAGTAGAGCAGGAGCTGCCAAAAAGCACTGAAATTAGAAACAGTAGAGCCACACCAGTAAGATCCTAAACCTTACAGCTTCTCTGGCTGGGGGACCAGGGTCTTCTCTGTGCACTGCATGGTGCAGGACTGCAGGATGGAAACCTGCCTGGTTGCTGTGTCTCATATGATTAAACTGGAAGCAGAGACGAAAGCTGTTGAACCTCTGTTGGCTTTGTTCAGTGAGCTCCTCTTCCATGAGACCTGACCTTACCACACAAAATAAAACCTCACTTTAATGAAGGCATCCAGATGGCCCTCCTAGACACAGCTATAGACTGCTGAATGCTAAGAACAAATCAAAGGAGTTGTTTGGTTTGTTGGGTTTTTTTAGTGTTGCGGGTTTTTTATGTGTGTGGGTTTTGGTTTGGGTTTTTTTGGCTTTTTTTTTTTTTTTAGGGTTACCTTCACACAAACAGCACATATATCACAGGAACATGAAGAGCTGGATGTTTTCTGTAAGCATTTTCTTGTCTTTGCTGACTGAGAAGTTCCCACAACAGAGCACAGTTTGCCCAGAGTTGTTTACCTTCCCGATTTCTGATATCACCGTTCAGCTGCTGGTCTCGTAGCAGTGCACAGATTACGATGTCTGCTGAAAAACATGATTTCTCAGCCTTAGCAATGGCACCTGGGGAATTAACAGAGCTCTCAAGGATTAAAGTGAGATCCTAGCCATACTTACATTACCTGTGTAGCCAGCACAAGGAAGAGTTAGTGTCCGTGTTACCATGATTCACATGGCTGATGCAAAAGTGTATAATCTTTTTAGGAATGCTGACTTCTATTAATTTAAAGATACAAGGATCAGATTACTAGAGTATTAATGTTATAGATGCATAGAAGATGAAAGAACTATTATGAGTCTGTTGTTCTAGTTTAGTAGCTGGACTGTTAGAAAGCAAGCAGAAATACAGAGCGCACATGTAGAGCCCCCAGTAACCAAACCCCAAGCAATTACCTGCCATGCACTGTGCCCAAGCCCCGACATGTTTTGCCCAGACTCAGAAAGGACACGTAGGTTATTGCTAATCGTCTGGACAGGATGAAAAGACCTGAAGAAATGAGACCCTTTCTAAACTAGCAAGGCAAGGTAAGTGGTGGGGATGGGGATATTTAAGCGAATTTTATGATGATGGGCAACCTGAAAGCCAACGTTGTTCTGCCAGATCCCTGCTGTGACTGTCCGTTTCCATAAAGAGCAGCTCCGTGGTGCCACCACACCACACCAGGGACCGCGCAGGTGATCAGTGGTTCCACAGGGCACAAGTTCACCTCGTACCCCACCTGCACACCTCTCCTGCTTGCTTCTCACTCTGCATGGATCTGGGGTGTTCTTAGAACAGCTCAAGCGAGAGCATCACTCACAGTCCATTACAGGCTACTGTCTTTCCAAAGGGCGTTCAGCTGATGCCCCCCCAGCCTGGTGAAGCCTCACTGAAGCCCTGCACATAGAGCAGACAAGTCTACCTCTCCAAAGAAGATTTGCTGGCAATCCACATACGTTTCAATACATAATTTTGATTTCATGAATATTGAGGCAACACTAAATGACTGTGTGAAGCTGCAATCCAGCTCCGAAACAATTTGCAGCGAAAGGTATTCAGGCACCAGATAAATCTACAAATTCACTGCTTTCATTAATACTTACAGAATGCTCGAGAGTAGAAGAGGCCTTTATGCACTATATGAAATATTTAACTGGAAACATATTGCCAATAATCAAATATTATGCTCTGAGAAACCTAAATGCAGTCTAAAAATTGGGAACTTACTGCTGAGATAGCAAATAGCTCGCTCTTCATTTCTAGAGGTCTTGCAAAGTTTTGTCAGTGCTTTGCAAAAATGTCTGCGAGAAATGCGAATCCTCCCTGTAAAATCCAGCAGGAAAGGGCCACTTCCCAGCTGCCTTTGTTGTCAATTTAGAAAAAGAGAAAATGGTTTCACAATGATTGCTTTCACTTTAATTTCCCCCCTCCCCTGATTTCAGCAGGAGGAGATTCTGCTGCTTAAAGGGGGTTGTAAGTCCAGAACTGCTCTGCTGACTTCACAGAGGCATAAATGAGAACAGAACAGAGACAATTGCTTTTAAATGGATTAATCAGAGCAAGTTAAATAAAAAGCAGAAAATTCTGTTCCCGCTTTATATTCAGGTCAGAATTTGGGGATTTGTTCTCCTCATTTGCCAGTGTTTCAGAACTAGGAAATAATATCTGAGAATTCTTTTTTCTTTCTTGACAAAGAGCGCTAGTCAAAAATTGGGAACCAGATGGCTGCTTATATATTTCTTTTTTTTATTTACTGCAATACTAAAGCCACCATAAAAAAGCAAAGTTGAACAGACAGAGCTAATAATATAATCATTCAAAACACCTGCAAACAGTGCAGATGGGCAATTTCTGTCTGCAAAATCATCAGTGAAAGACCGCCTTCCCATATGGGCAAATCTAGCTGCCTTAGAGCTTCCTAAGCTCTGTCCCTTACCTTAAGAAAACCTGCATTGAGCATATGCAGTCTTTTTATAGCAGAGCAGAAGTGTCTGTATCTGCCTGTTTATTTTAGTTAAATATAACTTACAGCACTTACAGCCCTCTATCAGTGTATTTGATTTGCCCATTGTACGTCCCAAAAGGGCAGAAACTCTGAAGTAGTAAAGCAAACAGCTTTTATTCAGGCAGAACATTTACAATTGTTAATGTATATTAATGAACCCCAAACACATAAGTTTTATTCCTTTATGTAAGCAAACAGTTACAGGACCAAGGTTGCTGTTGCTGGGGGGTGTGAGCACATATGTCTGTCTTATGTGTGCATGTGTTTAATATTGGGTTATGAAATTATTTCTCCCCCTTATTAGAAAATAAATCCTCCTTCTGGTATCCTTTTGGCATGTCATCTCCAATGATAATATACATCGAGAAATGGGAAAGAATGAGACCCAGGGTGTTCCAGAGCTAACGCTGGTGCTGCCATTGAGCCTAAACCAGGACGGGCTGATTTTCGTGCCCCAGCTTCTCGTCACTTCAACAACAAACCTGCTTCAAGCCCTGGCCCGTGGGAGCTCCCCAGCCCAGCTTCCCAGTCAGATGGAACCCAAACCTCTCTGGAATTCAGCGTGATCTCAAGCAGCCCTTGTGACCAGACTCCTCATTTCATCCCTGGCGCTCTCATCTAGGCAAAATATTCAGCTTTGATATTAGTATTATTTTTGAGTCAGCATCATTAAGAAACCTCCCCACTTTCACATGAAAGTCTTATCTATAAATTTGATTATCCTCGAGGATACATGATTTCGGAACAAAAAAAAAAAAAAAAAAAGTGTAATTAAACACTGTGAAAATGAAGTGGCGAGGCTGTTCCAAGCCAAGCAAATCATCTGCAATACTACTTTATTCAATGAATTCAGTCTGTGTTATGTCTTTGCTCTCTACAACATCTAAAAAAACCACAGACCTAACACTTTTTCTTTTTTCTTTTTTTTTAATACTAGCTGTGGACAAAAATAGAAAGCTTAACTACATTTTTACACTGCTGCTCTTGTTAGGTGTGGGCACCCACACCAGCTGCTAAATAAAAACTGTTTCTTGCTCCAGAATATATACAAATTTACTTAGAAATTCCCTGTTGTTCCTTACAAATATTATTTTTAACGTATTTATTCTGTGCAGAGTGATCTCAAAAGCAAGTCCAGATGAAACACAAATGGTCAGGAAATCATAACATGATTTTGTTGGGGGTTTTTTAACCTCTTAAAAACCTACCTTAATACCACTGCATTAGAGAGTGTCTGCAGCCAGGACATCATGAAAGGGGGTTTGAATGCAGATCCCGCCAAGGCAGTGACCTTCTCCAGGCGTTTTCTGCGTTCAGGGTCCACGCATGAGGTCTCTCTGGAAGGAGCTCATTGCTGTGACAGGGCCTTAAATTTCATTTTCTTCAAATATGTGCACAACTTTGAAATTTGCTTTGTATAAATACTTCCTGGCAGTGAAATGCAACTTCTCAAATCACCACTGAAAGAACACAAAAGGAGCAGCAACCAAGCCACAAGGAATGCAAACATTCACAGAAAATATCGTACATTATGTACCTAGTTCTGGTGAACATCATCATTAGGCCATTTCACCGGGATGCACAGCGTTAGCAGCTCACGTTGTTGTTTTAACATAACAATTAAAAAGGTAATACGTTGTAGGAAAGGAAGTAGGGGGGAATGCAGGTAAAGAAAGACCTGGTTTCTGCATTATATAGCAATATAATTCTGCAGAAAACCCGTCTGCTCTCCTAGCAAGAGCTTGGAAGGCTACAGCTTTTACAATGCCAGCTCATGTACGAGGAAAAAGATGTAAAGGCTTTGCCAGGGCTTCCTATAGTGCAGTAGCTCCATTATTATTATTAAGTATCTTCTTTTCAAAGTTTCCTGGATTTCCTAAATGTAACAATAATTTTAATAATTACAAAACCGAGAATACTACTTCTATGACTGACTGTGTTCCCTGTTTTCCTCCAAGCTAAAGCTCTGCTTTCATGTAATACATAAAAGAGCAATATTGCTCTGATGAACTAAGACACATGAAATATCTAATTAACATTAAAATATTGTCTCTTGTCATTAGCTTCATTTGCACTTTAAGTGTCAGTTCTTGAGAGAGAGGTTCAGAAGCAATGACCTGGCCCTTGAATTAAAAAAAAAAAAAAGAAAACAAAAACCTATGCAAGGCAGAAAAGAGGAAAAAAATACACTAACATACCACGTTACATACAAACAGAACTGCTTGCAGTTCTTGAGAAAGAGGTTCAGAAGCAATGACCTGACCCTTGAATAATAATATAAAAAAACCTCAACAACCAAACCATGCAAGGCAGAAAAGAGAAAAAAATACAGTAATGTACCATGTTACATACAAAGAGAGCTGCTTTTCTTGATACCCAGGCTCAAAACAGGATTCTCAACAAATAAGAAGGTCTTTTCTCTCTTCTTTTTGTTTCCCAACCATCTCACCTCCAATGAACCCCTACAGAGTAACTTTTGGCCATGAGAGGGATGGAGGGTGATGGGAGGCCCCAGTCCCATCCATTTCCCTGTGCGCCCACCGCACAGCGCCAGGCATTGCAGCTCAGCCAGCCCTGCCAGGGCTTTTCTTTTCTGGCTGAGAGATGGCCCTGGGACCTGCACTCACCTGTCTGAAAGCACCCTGGCCACCAGCTGGGTGGGACCTTTGGGGGTGAGATGTCCCGGGAAGCTGCCCTCTGGTTGCAAAAACTAAACCCTCCCATTGGCAAACAAGCCAGCTTGTTGAGTGTAATTGTTTTATTAAAACAGATAACCTTTTGTGATCATCCTGATGGGAGCAGGAAGGCAAAGGAAGATCATTATTTTCATTTTAAACTGACCAGTTTGTTAATCAGGTTTTGATTATTTATGTTTCTAGGAGGTTTGTGCCAAATGAGAACTGCATTTATTTATTTATTTGTTTGTTTGTTTTGTACCTGGCACTGAAGCATGCCAGATCCCTTCGCAGCATTTCTTCATCGCAGCATCAGCACAAACCTCACAAAACAGCATGGAAGTGGAAGTGGGCACTTCCCAGCCTAACAGCTCGAGGTCAGGTGGAGCTGCAGGTTCAGAGCTGGATTTCTCAGCTCTCCAGGATTGTGGGAACTTTGTCTCATTAGAAGGGAGAGCTTAGCTGAGATACTTGGAGCAGACACTCGCCTGCAGACACCAGCAATTAATGTGTACTCAGACAGGGGTGTTTATTTCTGGACCGTGTCTGGTAACAACTTTTTAAATTAAAATCTCAGGGGTCGCAAGCAGGGTGAGAATTTTTACTGTGAAAAGAAAGGTGAATATTATTTATACAATATAACCCCAACCTCATAAACAAAATAAACTTTCCTCTCATTAGAAACTTTCCCCTTAGAAAGACCCGCTAATTCATTTGAAGCGTGATCACTTTCCTCTTTGTGCTCATGTTGGTTTATGCAATCTATTAACAGCTCTTCAATTTACTCTTACTTTTGGTCTTCTCTGTTCTTGGGAAGGCAGGAGATGTGAGAAGAAACGCTGCCCTGTCCCCATGTCCTTGGCTGGGGAAGTTCCCGGCTGCTGCTCATCCTTGGGGCCAGGGAGAGCTGCCTTTTTGGGGGGCACAGCCCCCCGCGCATCAGCCAAGGACTGCACGGCCACCAACTGCTGCTACCCTTTCCTTCCCAAAGCTGGAGGAACAGCTGTCTCCGATGCTGCATGGGACAAAGGAGAGCAGGAGAAAATCCACACATCATCGGAAACGCCGTTCCTACCATCATTTGCAATTTCCATGCACTCTCTCTTTTGCCTAGACATCAGGATTAAATGCCAAAACCTGTAAAACTAATTGTATCAACGTAATTCCCTTAGTCAGCATACCTCTTGGTTGTGTCGCTGTTATTCCTTGCCATTTGTAGGTCAGGATCTAATGGATGAGCTTTACAGGCCTGCATATTTCTTTTTGGAGTTCATTAAAGCCTGAAGCAATTGCACCTTAACATTTCCATGCAATTGCAAATTTGACCTCTGGCAACAGGCCTTGCAAATCGATTCATTTCCAACCGGTTATGATTTGTCGTCACTGAAAAGTTTTGGTGGGGGGGAGTGCCCACCTCTGAGCCACGCACAAACCAGCCAGCCTCAAGAGACCACTCCAAAGCAGGGCTTTGCCGGAGTCACAAGGACAAACGGAAACCAAGAGACAGTTGAAACTCTTATTAAAAACAGTTAATTATTTAAGAGTCATCAAAATTCTCACGTGCTAAAAATTGATGGCAAAACAACCAAATGCACCCCGTGTTTGGTTAACACCTAAAATTTGACTTTGACCCTCTGGTACCAAAGCAAAGAAATTCACAGTTAAAGCTACATGTCTAAGCAGTACTCTGTGCTTAACTCACACTGTTTTTACAAAGGGTCTGTGCACAGTTTTAAGTGCCATATGTCCAGGGTAAGGAAGAAAAACAACTAAAATATTAATATCTAGTGTTTGTTTGGTTTTTTTTTTTTTTTAATACAGGAATTTAGATCTTGTGGAATATAATATAGAGTAATGATTCTATCTGATTACTGGTTTTCATTTTCCCTGGTAGTTCACTTGATGTTCTTTTAAAGTATCATTACATGACTTAAAGGTTATTGAGTTTTGTTTCTTTTTTTTTTAATCTGTTGAAATGTTTTAAGTTTGTGGAACACAGACTCCTAAATCAATGCTGATGGCACATCTAAGGTGCAAGTTGCAAATTTAATGGATTTCTTTGGTTATAATAATTAAGAATAGGTATTTTTACATTTTTTAAACTGAAAAGTCCACCTCTCTGAAGTCCCGATTGCAAGTGTTTAGAAGTGCAAACATGAAAACTGAACAGGAAATTGCATTTATTTTTGGGTATAGCATATCTGAAAATCTGCCTCAACCGCAGAGCAGAAGCACACTGGGAACAAGTACAGGAATAGGTCATGAGTCTGGAAAAACTCTTGATCTTAAATATCTATTTTATTACTTCTCCAAATCTGTGAAGATACGGCTTTCAGCCGCAGGGATTTCTTACATTTTTGGGTGATGGACTAAAGGAGCCATTAACAGAAGATCACATTCCCTGTGTAGGTGCAACTTCAGCTAGCACAGTGCCAGACAGGCTTTCCAAAATATGGACATAACCTGATTAATATTGCTTTAGCACCATCCAGAAAGCCAACTGCGCATGCACTATACACTTTTCTGCCAAAGTCCTCCAAGAAATACTTTTTACTCCTCACTGTTCAAAATAATCGATGACAGTATATTACTCCCTTCCTACACATGTGTTACTCAGTGCCCTATCTTCAGTTTCTCAGCTCTCAAAGTATAATCCCACAAACAGCTTCCAAAAATCTGAGATGCGGTGAGCAACAGCAGATAAAAAAATAAATAAATAAATTCATATACCTATTTCTAAAACATTCGCTATGTCTGCATGCCAACCAAACAAGCTTCTCAAATGAAGTTTTTTCCCTTTTTATGTCTGATCCAGGAGAATAAATCAAGTTTCATGTGACTGAGTAAAATAGTTCATCAAGAGAAACTTCCTTTAATGTGCGGCCACGATGGCATTACAATTTAGTTGAAAATGATAAAGGCGAGCCTTGGTCCACATCTGTGAAACCACAGAGAGATCTGTCCTTTCTGATCCACAGGAAAATTATCAGCACAGTGGCTTTTGTTAAGTCTTTTCATGCAAGATGTCATTTTTCAGGAATGTACAGTAGTTATCTTGTAGTGAATGCAAACAAAGTTATGAAGTCTACAAATTAAAGTAAAGATGAATATCCTGTTCTTTGGCTAATGTACAACATTCTATACTTCCATATCATTTCATATCTTTTAATATAAAATAATTATACCAGATAGGATTTCCATCTCAGACCGTGACAAATATCTTATTGCTACACAATGCAGCACTCCCGGTGGTCCCCACCGCTGTTCAGTGGGCACAAGGCAATGAACCCTGCTAGCCACCCGGCCCAGGAGGGTCGGAGGCCGTCCTGCCAGCGGCTTTTCAATGCATGCAAGGCAGCTCTTGGGTGTAAACACATGGCGTAGGTGAAGTTTCTGACTTGATTTTACAGCACTGCAAACTCAACAGTTCCAACCCAGCTTGCTTCTCATTCTGCTGCCCCCACACGCGCTGGGGTTTCTGATTGACCTGAATGGGGAGCAGGGTGAGGAGAGTCTGGTAAATGCACTCCTCATTCAGGGAAGCAAAGAAAAACTCTGCAGACTGCACTGTCAGCTGGGTCTCTCTTGTCTAAAAGCTTCTGTGTTCTGGCGTGAAACGAAGGCAAGACTCCTCAAAGTAATTAAAACTGTAGCCGTACTAGCACAAAAGCAGCATTGCCCTTTCTGTGCACATGTGCTGCTGCTTCTGGGAGCTCCTGGCTGCAGATCAGTGAAGATCTGGGTGCATCCACAGAGCATGATGCAGTGCCACAAAATCCTGGCACTGGTCTCCCTGAAGCCCTGGAAGTGGCACAGCAATCTCAGCAGGGCAATCCACTTTGGCTAGTTTCCTGGATGCTGCACTGATGCTGCAGACACTGCTACGCCTTACTTGAAGAGCCTGCTTGTTCAGCGCTATCTTGGGATCTTCACATGATGCTGTCAGGGGCTTGTACCAGGTGTATTTTGCACAAACAAAATCACTGTATTTAGAAAACTCTCAGCTCTGGATATTTTATGGCAAGAAAAGTCAATTATGTGATAATGCTAGTGATACGAGAAGACAACCAGCATCCAAATTCCTGCCGTCTTTTTTCTACCCTTTTTGACCTAACGTGTATCCTTTGGTCAGTGGCTTAATTTCAGTGCCTCACTCATTTATCATTTTGTACTCAGTTTGCCTGGCAAGGCTGTGGCAGCGGGGGGCACAGGGTGGCTTCTGTGGGAGGGTGCCAGCAGCTTCCCCCGTGCCCGATGGAGCCGATGCCAGCCGGCTCCCAGACGGACCCGCTGCTGGCCAAGGCCGAGCCCGGCAGCGACGCTGGCAGCGCCTCTGGGATAACGGGTTTCAAAAGGGGGAAAGTTCCTGCGCAAGAGCAGCTGCAGGGGGAGAGGGGAGGGAGCCCGTGGGAGAGCAACAGCCCTGCAGCCCCCCAGGCCAGGGCAGGAGGGGGCCGGGGGGGCTCCAGGCGCTGGAGCCCGTGGGGAAGCCCCCGGCGAGGCAGGCTGTGCCCCCAGCCCCGGGGGGTAACGGGGAGCAGACCCCCACCCGCAGCCCCTGGGACCCCAGGCCAGGGCAGGGGGATGCCCGGAGGGGGCTGTGACCCATGGGCAGCCGGGCTGGAGCAGGTTTGCTGGC
This sequence comes from Falco naumanni, assembly GCF_017639655.2. Classification (NCBI taxonomy): domain Eukaryota; kingdom Metazoa; phylum Chordata; class Aves; order Falconiformes; family Falconidae; genus Falco; species Falco naumanni. Next base: position 13,065,716 of record NC_054068.1, read on the forward strand.
AGGACTTATGACCCCATGGGGGACCCGTGCTGGAGCAGTTCTTGAAGAACTGCATCCGTGGGAAGGACTCGAGATGGAGAAGCTCATGAAGGACTGTCTCCCGTGGGAGGGACCCCACGCTGGAGCAGGGGCAGAGTGTGAGGAGCCCTCCTCTGTGGAGGAAGGAGCTAAATGTGTGATGAACAGATCACAGACCCCATCCCCCTGCACCGCTGGGAGAGGAAGGTTGAGAAATCAGGAGTAAAGTTAAGCCTGGGAAGAAGGGAGGGGTGGGGTTAAGGTCCTTTTAAGATTTAGGTTTTATTTCTCTGATTTGTCTGTAATAAATTTTAATTTTTTTCCCCTAAGTTGAGTCCATTTTGCCCGTGATGGCAATTGCTGAGTGATCTCCCTGTCCTTAACTCAACCCACAAGCCTTCTGTTATATTTTCTCTACACTGTCCAGCTGCAGAGGGGAGTGACAGGGCGGCTTTGGTGGGCACCTGGCACCCTGCCGGGGTCAGCCCACCACACATTTGTAAAATGGATAGATCCGTTCTCACCTACATCAAAGGCAACATGCAGGGCAGCAGGGGGATTTAGAGGCACTTAATAACTGTAAAGTGGTGACAATACTGGAATGGTGCTAGGAAAGAACAAAGTATTACTTTGGCAGGTGAATAATCTGTGCCCCAAAGCCATTGTGAGCTGGAAGTGACCTCTTGTGTCAGCTTAGCTATCTCTGTTCACTGGGCTCTGAGTACCATGCAAATAAATAAGGAAGTGACAGGTAGAGTCTTTTCAAATTTCAGAAAGTTCTGACTCACTTTCCCACGGAAGTGAATCGCACAGTTTAATCACAATTCGAGCAAAGGCAACACCTTCTTTTACTAGTCCACTACCCAGTTAGCTCTAATGACGGTGTTTAGAGACTACGTGCAGAACTGCAACTCATTCATCTTCAATCACTATTTTGAGTAGAGTACCTCTAGTGCATTTTCTCTCATCTTTTGCTCTTAAGTATGAGCCCTCCAGCGCTCAGCATCGGAAGTGTTTTTTCTGAAGGCAGCACAAACGCGATGCAGTCTGCGGCTGTGACATTGGTCCCCCAAGAGAAAGCACCAAGTCATGAAGAGAAGTCAGGTTGTTCCTCAAGTCTCCAAAGGAAATAACCAACTTGCTGTCATGTCACTAGCAAAAACTGAAGGGATTATGATTTGAGGAGCAGATTTCTGAGTACCCTGCCTTGCCACTACACAGTATTTCTGTCTTTCTTTTTTATTAACAGCAACTAAATGAACCTCAAAAATTATCTGGACTGAATGACAACAAAACAAACTAAAATTAGTAACAGCATACTCATTGCCTAGGGCAGTGCTGAACTGATGGCTGATGTGATGGTGACAGACAAATCCTTATTCCCATTCTAAAATCTGTCTACTAAATAAATAATGCCATCAATAGCATTTCCAGCAATTGCATTCAGCTCCTGCAACTTTTACACTATTATTGTATTGCCTTTGACTTACTCTACAGCATAGTTTGGTACCTGGGCTGATTCAGAAGTAATACTGCAGCCAGTAAACTCATGACCAGAGAGACTGAATCAGTTAGTTTGAAGTATTTGATGGATAATATCTTACACCAGTCCTTAGTAGAGATCCAGTACTTACCTTGTCTTTTATTCTTCTATGCCAGCCTTTTGCAGTGTGGAAATGCTTTCTGGATATTCCTTCTGTATCTCCTTGTTTCTCTCCTGTTTTTATCACGTCAGCCCTGATAACAAAGAGGAAAAAAAAAAACGTATCTGAGTAGCAATCTATCTCTACAGAAAGACAAGCAACAAACACAATGTAAGAGGTCACATCAGAAATAGCTGGAAGACCTGGGAAGAAAGTATGTCTGGATCTAGGGTAAACCTTTGAAACTTTTTAGGCAGATAAGCGGAGTTGTCCTATTTGGATATCTTTGATGGAGTTCACAGTGATAGAAACCTTCTTTTCTCCTTGTGTTCTCTAGAAATCCCAAGATACTTTTTATAAGAACAGGGTTACATCTGAAGTGTTAAAACAAATATGCTTCTTCCATTAACATGAAAAATGCTACTTGCCATCTAACAAGTGCCTGTACTGCAGACGGGCTTCAATGCCACTTCTGAATCATCCCCTATTGTCCCAGAATGAAAAGCACTATTTAGTGTATGGCTTGCTGTTAGTACTTCCTCTTTCTACTAACTTTTTGACTATTTATCTGTTTAACTTCCCCTCTGGCACTTCTGCTTTTCTCTGGTCTTATGCTTATTGGTACCAGCATTGTTAATACAGAGGATTGCTCGCTGAGGAGTGGGAGAGAGAGCTGAAAGCAAGTCTCACAGCTTGGCTTTGCTCCCCCTTGCCCAACATCCATCAGGATGCAGTTTTGGGATCCCTCCCTGGATATATGCACCTCTAAGATTCCCCTCATATAACTAGGCTACAGTACAGTCACACTGGGGTATTTGCTGAATATAGACTCCCTCTCTGAGCTCCTTCCTACTGCTGGTACTTGCTAGTGAGGTTTTCTGAATCCAGAACTGGGTTTTGAGGCTCTAGGCTTTTGCAGAACTTCTCCTAGTCATTGAGCTTGGTACTCTGTCTATGGAAAAGAGATATTTAAATAAACAGAATCAAATCTTCCAGAAAGTGATGTAAATCCAGTACATGCTTCATAGCACACTTTAAAAGTCTGATTTCCCTGCATCTTCCTTAGGCAATTCCTCATACAACCCTCCTATGTTTGGATGGAGCATGGTTCTCAATGATGGAAATGCACAGAGCTCTTACCTTTTAGGCTTTGACTGTCCTGGTGAGCTTCAACAAGTGATCACTGTGTTGCTTGCATACCAGCTTGGTGCTGGGTTTTTTCCTCTGTCCACGGCTGCCCTTCAGTGGAGCCTTCCAACGAGGTTTGATGGTAGATACATCTGTGATGTATATTCATAACATCTACAACATCAGAAAGAACTCATCAACTGTACATAGACTCATTTCCCAGGCTATCAAGATTTTCATAAAAGGCTAACAAGCTCCAAGGTCTTCAGCTCATGGTGCCTCAGCTAGGATTATTGAAAAGAATCTGGCTGGTATCCAGAAATTTTTGAGTGCACAAGGTTTTGCAGCTTTACAAAATCTGTTTGCAACATAACATAACGCTCACTGGGAGATCACACCAGGCTATGAGTAGCCTGTACAGTATTAGAGAATTTAAGTGGCAGTATTAACCTCACTGTAAAAATGTGAAGGCCTTCATCTAGACATAGTTTTAGCAGAGTTATAAAGCTGTAATTCCCTTTCACGGTGGGTATAAATGAGGGGTTTGGGTCACGAAAGTCCTCAGCCAGATTAGAGTCCAAGACAGTGTCAAAGGGCTATATGTGTATATATGTACACACACACACCCTCTTCTGCATCGCCTTGCAAGGTGTTCTGGATCATTTGTTATGCAATGACTCTAAAGGAAATCCATAAGAAGGATGAAACCACAAAACCCTAGACCTTCTAAGAGCGAGGGGGAAGAGGATAGCCAACGGGTATATCATTGAATCAATTTATTTTGAAACTACATGAAAGCTCCACTTAAAAAGTCTGCTGCAGAAGACCTCTCAATTCCTCTTACTTGGACCCTGAAATCTGAGATAAAGGAATACCTTCCAGATGCAAAGTTCATTTCCCAGTTGCACACAGAACTGATGCTTTCTGCTTTTACTGGTGCCTTCATTACGTTCTTGTGCAACATGAGCTTGTCTATACCTGTACATGTACCTGTTTGGTCCTGGAAAAAAATGATTTTGGGGTTTTGTTTCTTTAATTTCAAGGGAAATTAAAGGCCTGTGATAAGATTGAAATGAACAAGAATGTGATTAATATGAAGACCAGTCTGAAATTACTATGCCAAAAGACACACAAATATGTCCATATGTTTCAGTTAAGAACATTATTTTTTCCAGACAATGATAAATTAAATAACACAGATTTTGTAAACCTTCATCATACCAAACCGCTTAATGCTAGGAAGTCAAACCAATAAAGCACTTTTACTGTGCCTTCACTCCATTCTACGCACGTAGCCAGATGGATTAAGGTGAGGGAATAAAAACATGCCATGAGGATGTCATCACTGTGACTCATACCTGAGTCTCCCCAGCAATGAGGGCTTTGGAGGAGACAGTTGTCCTTGAAGCACTGTCTTGGCACTTCCCCAGGAACAGCTCTGGTTGAAGTCATAAGTGAGAAGTACCAAAAGCTGGAGTGGCACTGAGATGATAAATGGACTATTGCTTCTCCACACATGGTCCTTGCTCATGGATCCCAGGGACTGCAGGGGTGTTTGCAATCACATCCAGATTGCCCCCTCTCCTCAGGAAACCTATGGATAAAATTCACAGGGTTTTGCTCTTTTCCTAGCAGAAGAAATTGGTCGAGTCTGCCCTTTTCCTCATTCTACTCTTGGAAAGGGAAAGAAACATTGAACTTTTCAAGCTCTTATGCCACTACTGACAAACGACAATCCAAACAGGGAGTTTTGCACATAGTAACTAGAAGGACGAGGAGACATTAGTGGTCCTGTATGCATTTCAGTAACTTTGAGATAGCCTAATCAATGCTTCTTTGCTTTGGTTCTCCCTAGCAGCAAGCACCGATTACATGGGCAGGCCAATGAAACACTTAAATAAGGATTTAGACATAGAAGTTTGAAGAACTGCGACTTTATATTGGCCAACAACTGAAATGAACTGCAATTGTTTTGATATTTAGGATGGTTGTATTGGTACTAAGGATATTTAAGGTGAACTTCAAAAGATGTCTTTGTCTGTTGTTGAAATAAAAGGGTCTTTCCTGTCTTTGTGTTATATTTCATTACAATGTATGGTTACCTCTCCGTAACAGATCTCTTAGAGGGGAGCAAAAGCTCTTGTCAGATTAACTAGAGCCATATGGCTGTAGCATAAATCCATATAATGAAGGGAGCCACGTACATAGGCGGGTGAATGGATGCCCTGAAGAAGAAATGGAGAGCGAGAGAAGAGCTGCTGAAATGGAAATCCAGGAATCTTTTTACCAGCTGAAGCATTATGCTGTTTCATAACAGAGAATCTGAGTTTGCATTTCGGCAGAAGCAGGCTCAGTGTCACGCTTTCGGGTCCGGATCATGCAGAGGGATGCAACGGGCCATAGCAGTAGGCTACTTCGTGGCAGTTTTAATCTGTAGGTTTTCACATGTTGTCAAGAAAGCCTGTGCATTGTACAGATTGTGTGTCAGGTCTGCACATCTCAGAGGGCTCTGGTGGGAAATTGAGCATGACCAAGGCATCCAGGAGAACCACCGGACAAAAATGGTGCCCAGGACAGCTTCAGTGCACGTCTCGGAGCCCTCCTTTTGGGGTAGAGTACTTACAATGAAACTCTGCAGGCAGGCTTGCCCTGGGAACTGCTCAGCATCCAAAGCAAGCTCTGGGTGCAGGCACTGCTCCTTGTCAAGGATCCGGCCCTGTCTAAACCATGCTAATTATTAAGTTGTCTTCTTCTTCTTTTTCCCGTTAACTTGTGAGGAAAATTACCCTTCTGAGTTTGAATGACAGAACAGCATTAAGAGTACGCACCTTTTTTTTTTTCTTAAATCAACCAAACAGAAAATTCACAATGAGGATGATCTTGTAATTACACACACGTCAGAACAGAGAGCTTGATAGTTTGCTCAGATTTCTTTGAACATTTCTTTAGAAGAATTTGGGAGGAGAGAGGGAGGGACGAGTTTATTGTAAATCAACTTTGGCATGAAACTTTTGTAAAAAGGTGCCCAACATGCATTACATTCTTTGTTCTGTGTTTTTTCCTAAGTATAAAGCCTTGACAACCTGCTATTCTATGATTGATGCACTTATTTCTTCTAAAGTATCACTAACCAAGCATATCATTTTTATACAGTAAGTGTATATTCAATTTCCTACAGTTTGACTGCTAAACAGGCTCAGTAGTAAAACAAATATATACCGTTGCAGTACACTCTTCAGGGGGACCAACTGAAAACCTTGGAATACTTTTCATTCACATTCCCTTTGCTTTCAGTGACAATGAAATCACAGCAGGGGCACATGCTAAATATCCATATTTTTAAAAAGTTGCACTGTCATTGGGTGCAGTCTGCAACTACTGCAGACTTTGTGCAATGTTAATAGGAATATTGTGATTCATATATTCTTGCACAATAAGACAGAATGACATATCAGGTTTGCAGGCTCTCCTGACAAGGTATGAGGTATTTATCTGGGTATGTATAGCACACTCTCATCAGCCTAGTATCTGAACGACTATTGACATCATTATCATTCATGTATTCATAAAATGTGTAGGGGTCTCCCAGTTACATTCTGCAAAGTCTGGAGTTGCTTCTTCATAGTGCAAAAGAAAACACAAACTGAAGAAAAAGAAATCAAACTCCTGTTGGCTTCGTATTGATCCCTGGCACTCCTGGACCGGGCGGGAGGATAATGGATCTGTGAGAATTCATGTATGTTTATGATGTACGAGGCATTTCGTCTGACATTGAATCAGGTCAGTGGGTCCATTGGACAGGATGCAATGTCAATGGAACTGTTATGTATTATTGATGTCAGTCACAGAATAGATAAAAACATTAGCAAAATAGCTTCCATTGCCATTTCGGTTTTTTTCCCCCTCAAATGACAAAAGGCACCAGGCCATATTAAATACAAGAAGCCTCCAATATTTCTGATTCTCTAACAATTTTGACTTGGAGCAAATCTAGGAAATGACAAACTACTGCAAAACCAATATTTTTACATGGAACAAAATGGCTTACCTTGTTTCACTTCCATTTTCAATTGTGGATTAAGTTTTGCCTGCAAAAGAGAAACATGCTCGCTCAAGGTCCTCTTCTGCAAATTGTTAGGCGTATGAGTCCTCTTACTCACTCTGCATTTTTGCTTATCTCTGTGTTATATACCACTACACCAATGCATTTTAAAGGGCTAATTCTTATTTACATTTAAAGCAACTTTAAACTTCCTGGTCTGTGGCATTAAAGCACATATTAGCACTTCTTCACATTGGCAAAGATGTAAAAAGGCCGTCATGCAAATCACACCCAACAGACTATGCATATACTTAAAGTAAGAAGACATGTAAAAATTAATTTAAAAGCTTTAGGTACAGATTATACCTATTTTACCTAACCTTAGGCATCTCATATAAGCATTGTTCCCTAGAGATACACACCGCCTGGGCTGCTACCACGACTGACCTGTTCTTAAGTTTGAAGCCTTAAAACCCACTAAACAGGTAGTAAAAACTGAGCTACATTTGAAATGCCATGTAAAAAATAGCTATGTATGAATAAATATTTATAGGATTTAACACCTTATGAGGAGGGAAACCAGTGCTGTGAGGCTGACACAAAGACTATGTATAGCTTCTTTGCATCTCGTGTTTTCCAGATCACTTTAGTGACGTTTTAAAACTTTAAGCAAGTGAGTAACACCATAAATTTCAATAGGGCTGCATGTGCCTAAATATAAACACTTAAGAATTTTACAGCTTCAAAGCACGAATCACGTACTTGCATTTGCCAATTAGCTCCATAAAGGGATGGGGAAACATGTGTTTACCTAATTTACATACTCAAAGCTGTTTTGTGTGTGCACCTTTGGCAGGCTGATCTGAGAGATACATCTTTGCACCTGCACCCATGGAAGACAGTTTTGTTCAGAGCAAAACTTAGGAAAATGCAACATACAATTTTAGTAGAGAGTTTTATCTCAGCCAAATATGATAAAGGAAGTGCACTCAGAAAATGACGAGGCTCTTTGCTTGCTCTTTGCTAATGAATGTTTGGCCTGATCCTTCTCTGTGGTATAGTTTTGTCCTATTGTCTCATTTCACCATGACATTCAGAACAACCTGTGCCAATTTGTAACTTGTGGGTGCTACAAAAACAGGGACCCCAAAGTTAAGCATTTTAGTCCTTATCAGTAAGGCCACTGGTCTCCCCTCTGAAGCTTCAGGAATTTAAAAAGTAAGCAGTCTTAAGAACAACCTGATACACAGACTGATTGATGCTTTTTTGACTTTCACAATAATCCTCTTTTTTATTTTTTTTTCTTGTTCTTATCCCCTGCAACTTATCTTTGCTTGCCAGTGCTTTGTTTTGAACTAGGTATGCTTATAGGGTCATTAAAACTTAAATTTGTATACTGAAAGTGTTGGTAAAGATAGGCTACCACTATACCTAAGTGTTATCTTCAAAAGTGGAAGCAGAGTAATAATCTCTCCCTCCTTCCCCCCAGAGAGATCCCACTAATTAGTGACTCTTTGATCCCACAGTCTCTGAACAAAGACTACTACAAGAAATGTCATCAGATCCCTGGCAGAAGTATTCAACCTCTGACATGTAAACCAAGGGTCACAAAGTGGACTAGGTTTTACAAAATATTGTGAACGGTGATTTTGTTGAATAATGTCTTTGAATGGTTGCTCTGCCCATCTGGGGTACCCATCCTCTACTACTTACTACATTTAGTGTAATTTGGTCCACTACTCTCCAACAGATCAGAATCAGAACTAAAACCCAATCAATAAACCTTCGGATTCCGTGGGTACCTGGCGGTGCAATGAGCTTGCTCCATTCCCAGTGGCCAAAGCAGCACTTCAGGACAAACTCCCACGGTTCAAAGGATGCGACAGTCCCAGGAAAGTGCGAGGTGTGGTTTTCATTTTCACCTCATGCTCCTAACAATGCAGAAGCTGAATGAAACTACAGTGGGTGATTCATCTATATGCCTTCAAGACTGCCTTCCAGTTGGGTGAGTAAATGGCATTTGCTTCTGTCTCCCCTCTGCAGCAGTTCCCCGCAGCCCCAGCAGCCGTGGACAGGGTGAGCTCACCCACTGCGAGCCAAGCTCGTCCCCCCGTCCCATAAGCTGGCAATGCCATGAACTTCACATGTGCTTTCTTTATGAATATATACCTCTAATTAACAAAGACTGCAGACTGTTAGTTCCCTTCCCCAGGTCCTTCCTCCCCTGATAGCAAGTGGCTGTTGCAGTTAATCTAACAAAATTCCTCCCAGGCTCTCTGCTCAGTGTTTTCCCCTCTTCACAAACCAAACCATCCTCTGCTGTAAAACAGATAACTGAAAATTTTTATGACCAGGTTCTTAAAACATTTTTAAACTTCCCCTTCCTCCCCTTCCACAAGCCTTTTGATGTAAGGAGAAAATCTCATGCGGTGCCTACCCTTATCTCCCCAAGAGAAAACAAAGAGAGTTAAAGGAAAACGTCTTCTGCAGAGACTGCCTTTTCTGCGCTTCTCTCCCCACTGTGTGCCAAATAATGGCATCTGTTCCTGCTGTTCTTTAGTTCCCCCATCCAGTGTGTTTTCAACTTCTTGTGAAAATTTGTGGTTCTTAAATCCAAAGGTCATGTTTAACACTTAAGTTCAGTTTGGAAGGATTTGGATTTGTTTCTCTTCATATTTTTCTGTTTCCCCTCTCGCCTCTCCTTTGAAAATTGACAAAAGGCTTTCACTCGCTCTTTGCATTGCGCATGTTTTACACACTTCAGCATACATCTCCACAGTTTGGGTTAATACTCTGGGAAATATCCATTCATGTATTGATAAGCATTAAAGCATTGCTGTTTATGTGCCTTCTGGCAAGGTTTGATGTTCTGTTAGCAGCACATGCTCCTTTCACACTGCCCTTACTGTACAACCAGTTTGCAGTGTACAGGAATTCCCTTCATTAGATCTACCAGAAAATTCAAGCTGCATGTAAACCAAGCCACACTTCTAAGCAGAGGTTGTTTGAGTGACTAGTCAAAATTCTACTGAATTATGTGTGATGGTTTTGTGCAGGAGGAGCTGAACTCAGATCACCAAATTAATTTTTCTTATTGCTTCAAGTTGGGCTCAAACTGTGATCCCAGAGCTGAAATGCCAGTGCTCTGCCCAGTGAGCTGGTCAGCCCATCTGTTTGCCAGCTTTGTGCATTTTACAGTAGGCAGCCTGGGATGGTTTGACCATTGATGCATTGTAGGCCTCCATTTATTCAGTATTTTTCCTAAAATATAATTTTAAAAAATACATCTTTTTAAGCTGAAAGGATCTGATGATGAGAGATGGTGAGGCATAATTTGAGAAAGACAGACAGGGAAATAAAGGCAAATACATAACTTTCCACATGGAGGGGAAAAAAAAGCCAAGACCTTCATTGTTTCCTTTCTAACAGTAAGAAAAACGGCCTGTGCATGTTGCTGAACCTTTATTTCTATGCCAAGGAATTGGGCTGCTCCACAGAGCACTGGGCAAGAGCCCAGGGAGCAGGATTTGGGGTCCGCGTGCCCTGTGCTGGCCACCCCTTCAGCCTGAGACTCTGTTTTCCCTACCTGAAAACTCACCTTCCCTTTATCTCTAAAGTGGTGTTTGCAAGAAGTCGTCCTGAGAGGAGCAGGGTTTTAACGATGTAATTTTACAAATGTTTCATATATTTCATTTTCATTTGAGAAAGGGAGTAAACTCCACAGGTCTGATGCCCTGCACTCCCTCCCAAGATTTTCTCTGCCCTTGATTCACAGGAGTAGTCAGAAACCTTCACATCCTTTAGTCTGCACACTGCAGGTCTGGCATGGTCTCTCTTGTTTGGTCCGAGAATCAGATGCTATTTCTGGTCTGAAGACATTTGTTCTCAATTGCCTACACAGTTCAATAGGATTTTAAGGTACATTTGTTAGGGATTATAAAGCACCTAAAGATGTATCAAGTGGAAGGGTCAATACAAGATCAGGGTGTATTGTGTTACGGTGTGCTGTATTATGCGGCATGTCTCAATTCACTATTGGAAACCAGATGTGGCAGCCCAGCCCAGCCTATTTTTTGAACATTCGTAGATATCTTTGAATTATCCCATCAATTTTTAAAGATTTTTACAAAGATTTCAAGAAGCAGACTTTCTCAAGTCTTCCAATTGCTATCAAAACCCCAAATTCCGCTGGATAATTGAAGCGCTCTATCCCAATCAAACAAATAATGTGCAAAAAGAACGCTTACGTCTTTCTTTAGCAATATATACGAAAGATGGTATTAATTTGCTACCTGTAAGGTGTATTGAATTTTTAATCATCTATATATTTATGGTAAAGTGTAACACATTACTTCTAGCACACAAAAGCTTATGGCATACGATTATCCTTAATTAATGGGTAAGTGCAAAGCTTTATTATTCAATGAAACTGATTTATTATCTTAATTCTCCAATGTTCTGCTTCATGTTTCCATTGAAACCATTGTTTGCACCATGGTAACCAGCAACCACCATATGTATGCGATCTTTTTTATGACCTATACGTAATTAGATTTTATTGTTTTCTTAAAGTTGAAGTGTAGCCTGTGCAAGCGGTCCAGCTATAGCTTCCTATACCTATAAGTGAGGGACAGGTCTCTTGCTGCTTTGTTTCTGTAATAATCAGGTCATGTTTTGGTGTATTATTATAATCCAGTGTCTATTTTTTCCCCAGCAGTCCTGCACACATTCTTCCCCTTCCCTCCTGAGCATGACGGCACACTTGCCTACCTGTCCCTGTCTCCTCTGCGTGGCACAGCTAGTTAACTGAAAGGAACTGAAAAGAGCTGAAAGCTAGTGGGTGTCGGAGCTGCCTAGTGGAGAGATCCCCAGCTAATTGCTAGTCCTAACAGGCACAATTAGCCGCTACAAGCCCTTTGAGATGGCCCTGGGCTTCTCTCAGGTAACAGCCATCACTAGATAAAGGCTGAAATACACTGCATTTAGAAAGACACTTGCAGACAGGGATGTCACAGGCTGCCAATTATGCTCTGCCTGTACACAGTCACTTCCAACAACCAGACAAGACACATACACCTGAAGTTAAAGGGACAAGTTGTGTACTATTTTGAACTACACAGGTGTGGGGCACGTGAAGATATAACCCTTCTCAAATTAGGTTGTGTCATCTTTTCAATTATCAGCTCTTGATAAAGTTTTACAGGTTTTTTTTTTCTAATGTTTAGTCCCAGCAGTAAGTCCTGGAAAGCTCCGTGGGAGAGGGCTGCGCGTTTTGTTTGCTGTATGTGATGTTACTTCAAGCAAAGTTTCCCCACCACCACACAGACAAAAATGGCTTATCAGGCCTTTTCTAACCAAACAGTGGTGCTACACGCCACTGGGACTGTAGTCCTTCAGCCACCTATTCCTCACAGAGGAGGACAGATTAAGATACCAAAGGACTACTTTTAAAATTAGTAAGTGCCTCACACTTCCTTAGCCATAAAACCCCGACCTTCTCCAAGCATCTCTGGCCATACATCCTTTCTCTAAGCATCCCATAAAAATGGCCTCGAAAAAATTGCGGGTTTTGAGGCCAGTTAGGAGGACATGGGCCATTTTGGATAGCTACCACAACACAGGCCACCGACAGCAGCATCCTACACAAAATCATCATAGCTCAGTGCATAAATATCCAAATGCTTCAAAGATGGAGACTACAAGAATTTTAAGATCTAGATCTAAGTTGTAGTCAGTGGTATTAGCATACTATTTCCAGGTCACATGACAAGCACAGATTTTGGTACAAGCTTTTGTATATTAGTAACCTAAGTTAGTCCCCCACCTCCATACCAGCATACCCATTTAAAAAGAGATTTGGTAAAGTGATTCAGAAAAATGGTGTACACACAATTACCTCTGAGTAAAACTTCTTATTTGGTTGCTCTGAGAATTAAAATGATTCCACTGCTTACCTTCAGAAGATCTGGTATCTCCTACCATTTTCTGTTAGCACGTGAGGTCCATCATGGCATATTCTCATGGTATTTGTCAAAATCTGTTATGCTGCCTGTATCAAACAAAATTAAAATTAAATATTAAGAGAATGCTATTTATTTCTTAACTAAATATCTTAACTCTTTCATATTTATTTCCTTTTTTCAATAGAATCTTGAAGACCACCTTCCAAACCGTACAACATCTAGCAAAGTAAGTTAATACTCAGAAGCGAGCTTCCCCAGTTCCAACTGATACCACATGGGAACGGCTCTTTCTGTTTAGGAAGCTGAACCAAAAATTAAGATATTAAATATAAATTTTTGGTTTTTAAGACACAGTTTAAATTTTCCCAAGAGCTTTGGGATCTTAATATGGAAAGTATGCAAAGACAGTAATTGCTAATTATGAAATAGTTAAATTCTGTTAAAGGATAAAAATTACTTGACACAGTTGGTTTCACCTCCCCAGAATTAACAATGAAGCTCCAAATGAAGACTTGTAGGCTTTGTGGAGACCTGTGTCTATCTGCTTACCTACATGGAAGGGAGGGAAGACCACTGAATGAGTCAACAGCATATGTTATCTATACGTATGCTTCTCTCCATTACGATCTACTGATCATTCCTATGATAGATTTGTGAGCCAGACCCGAGGTAAAAGAACCCAGGGAACCTGTGCTTACATTATCGTTTCTAGCATTCATTTTAGATTCCAAGTATTTTTTATTTGTTGGTTTTCGGTTGTTGGGTTGTTCTTTTTCTGTTTGTTACAAACAGGTTTGTTTTCATTATTGAAGAGTGGACAACTTTTAAATGTATGCAAAACCAGCATGCTAATATTTGATTGCAAACCAAGCAACGATCAAAAAACTAAAAGGAAAGAATGAGTGCTCTATTATTAAACTAGCAAAATAAATAGATATACATTTTTTCCCTTTTTACAGATACATTTGCAACCAAATTAGTAATAAGATCTCCTCCAGTATAAATAAAAAAGGCTTGCACTTACCTATTAATTAAGAATGGAATGCCATAAGCTTTTGTGTTCTAGTGGTACTGTAATTTGTTACTCTTCACTACAATAAATATATAGCTGCTTAAAAATGTAGCGTGGCTTACATATATTAAATTCATACTGCATTTTGTATTGATTCACTTTGCTCATCCGGTCATCCACTGAATTCATGGGGACTAAGCTCTGGCCCTCTCAAGTAGGGAAGAAAAGCCTCTGGCAAGGCAGAAGGGTTCAACAGATGGATCTACAACACACAGCGACAAAGGGTTTAGTGCCACAACATCCACAGGCTGACCTCCTCATTCATCCCAACCCAATTCACCCAGGTGCTCCTGCAGGCTTTCCGCACCATGAAGGGGCAATGGACCAAACCCCAGTGGCCCAGCTGGTCTCCCCTGGGACAGAAGTTCCCACCTCACTCTCAGGCTGTCAGCTTCAGGGATTTTAAGGACCAAACAAGGCTCAGCAAGCAGATTCTCCTTCCCAGCTCAGAGGCTCAGTCCATTGCTCTGGTGGCCCATCTCCAGCTGTGAGTTACCCGAGGGGATGATCACCTCCAGCTGCCCTGCTCACTCCCTCCTCCCTGTTCTCAAAAGTCAGCAGAAAAACCCCAACCACAAACAACTGAATGCATCTGGTGAATTGCACAGTAGAGGGGAAGCTAATGTACTAGGAATAACATCCTGGTAAAAATGAATTAAATTTCTCAAGCAAATTACCAGACACTGAACTTGTGAGCTCCTCTGAGGAAGAAAAATAAAAAAAAAGAAGAGAGAAAAGAAGAGAGAGAGAAAAGAAGAGAGAGAGAAAAGAAGAGAGAGAGAAAAGAAGAGAGAGAGAAAAGAAGAGAGAGAGAAAAGAAGAGAGAGAGAAAAGAAGAGAGAGAGAAAAGAAGAGAGAGAGAAAAGAAGAGAGAGAGAAAAGAAGAGAGAGAGAAAAGAAGAGAGAGAGAAAAGAAGAGAGAGAGAAAAGAAGAGAGAGAGAAAAGAAGAGAGAGAGAAAAGAAGAGAGAGAGAAAAGAAAAAAAGTTCATGAGAACCATGGGGCATGGGGCTTATTCAGTGTGAGGAACAGAATCATCGTGCACACTGCTGTGTGTGCTCCTCAAACATGCCATTACGTATGGCTTCATACACCATTGCAAACTTTGGGATCTTTTACAGACTGAAGAATTAGGCACCATTCACTACAAGGGTTATTACATCAGAGTAAATAGTCCAATTGTCCATTTCATGATGATCACTCCTGAGCTCAGAAATTATTATTTACATGGCTAATTTAAAACAGATGCATTTTAAATATACCTTAATCTATATGTAGCAGCAACCTAAAGCATTATGCCATTGGAGCAAAATAAGCCCATCCAACGTAGTCACATTTCAGACTCCTTAGAAATTGATTTTTTCTTAATTTAAAAAAGTCTAAGTTCTCACTCATGTGGCAGAGAAATTTCTATAC
Organism: Falco naumanni; assembly: GCF_017639655.2. NCBI lineage: Eukaryota > Metazoa > Chordata > Aves > Falconiformes > Falconidae > Falco > Falco naumanni. Next base: position 13,080,998 of record NC_054068.1, read on the forward strand.
ATCAACTTGCTATAAATGGTTATTTGTTGAGCTTTTTTGCCTACAAACCCAAATTTGTACAACACCACCTGTGAGAAACTGAATTTTTCACCCTTGCTGTAGCCTCCTTCATCTAATTAGGGTCAGTTACACTCTGTACATGTTAACATTACCTACTAAATTGCTAATAATCTTAGCAGACGAGAAGGAGAAGTGGAAAGCTGGTTCTCCTGGGAGGAATCAGAATTTGGTCCCTGAGGGAAATGTAGAGGGGAAAAAGAAAGGGAAAAAAAAAAAGGCACCAGAAAAAAAGAAAATTTAAATACCAAACCAGCAGACAAACATTATGCAATATTATCCCACAGAGTGATAAGAGACGTAATGATCACACACTCCAGGAATAAATAAAGTTAATGACCAGAAGTTTAGTCACTGCCTAAAACCATATGCTTTGAGCTTGCATCTTTTTGAGAACTTCTTACTATCATCAATGGCAGAGAGTACTGCTGTGGGTTGAGCATAATGCCTGGACCACGCTCAGCCTCTGGTACCAGAATCTGGCTCCCTGCACGTGATAAATTTGGCTCCGCTGACAACCACAGCGTCCACTGCTGTGGACTCCAGAGGACTGCGACACTGAGCCAAGGAACTTTCAGCATGACCCTACTGTGCTGAGCACAGAAAGTGCACCATATTCAACTGCATTAATGTTGAAATGTGAGGTAGGAAAAGAAAACAACGCACCCCAATACTGAAATTTCGGTGAAGCTAAGACTTTTAGATTAGCCTTCTTCCTTTATAAAAGGGGTTATGTATCTTTAGGAGTCAACATTCCCATTTTACATATTAACCATAACCAAGTGCCTAGAACATACAGTGCCTGATACCAGTGTGATGGAGCGTTTGCCCATTACAGACTCTGAAAGAAGAGTGATACCCACCTATTCTCTTGCAATATTTCCTGCGCTTGGACTTGAAGGGTTTAAGTATTGGCTGTTCTGGATACAGTGTGGTTTGTGACATCTGATAGGATCTTAAACCAGAATAGTATGGCTATAGGCCATAAAATAAGATATCAGAAAACAGAGAGCCAAGGAGATAAATTTTGTGAGTCCACCTGACCAATCCAGCTGAGCAGAGTGCTGGTTTCCTGCATCTCATGAAGTAGGCATGTAAAATATCTGTTTCTTGATGGGCCTGGCAGATGTGATGCCAGAAATAATTCTACTCTGATTTATTTTTGTAGCTTTATCTAGTTCCCTATATTAAACCTACAATCCTAAAATAATTTTAGGGCCATTTATTTTTATGTCTACAAACAGTAGAGTTACCCAAATGTTAAAAGCCTATGCTCATAGGCCCATAAAAGCACTGTTGATTAGATTGCAGTATTTCAGCTTTTAGTTATCAACACTGACACTTTTGGAAAAAATTGAGTACAATATACTTCTGTACACATTGCAGTGTTTTTAACCATTTAGTCAGTACCACGTACATCAAATAGACACCATAATAAAACAGAAATACATTAAACATACATCTGGAAGCACTTTGTAACTGACTTCTGCTTATGAAAACGACTGTACATAATTTCATCATTCACTTTAATTCAGTCACATGCTGCAGTCAATGGAGTCGGATAACACGCTGCAATAAGATTCGAGCATAGATTTCTCCTTGTGCTAAATTCCATGCTTTATCTGTCAGTCCACACTTGCCATCACTCGTGAGTCCATAACGTGGCACCAGAGCCTGCAGCAGTGGCACTGGACACAGCAGGGACCTGGTGAGATATTGCAATACTCACCTTTCAGAATGTCGTTGCTCTATATAGCTTATATCACATTTCATGGGCAGTTACTAATAGCAATTCCAACAGCACCGAGTAAGTTATCCTTAAGCAGCTTGACCAGAAGCTCTGAGGGGAAACCAGATCTCACTTTCTGTTGCCAGCAAACGACAGGATATTTGCATGAGGTACCTGTTCTTTTCTTTTTACCCTTTATTGCTTGGTCTGAACCATTACTTTATATGCACTCCAGGATGAAAAGCTGCCATGTATGTACTGTTATTTTCATAGCGTATATTTTTCAGTTTTATCCACAAAGGGTAATAACAGCAATAACAGTAATGCAGCAATAACAAAGGCAATAGCAGTAGACATGGAAACACACACACACACACATCCCCCCTCCCTCAGCAGTATGACTGATAACATACCCAAAGAGAGCAGAAGCTTGCTATCAAAGGATATGCATTTTAAAAACAAAGGTACTTTATCTTATCTACTGGTATTCCTTTACTAGTATCAACTAAATCCCATGAAAGGGCCATACACTGGTGACTTGGCATGCTGTAATGCATAGCCGATCTTCTTTATACTTTTAAAGAACCACGTTGATCTTCTGTTAAAGCATGGCTGAAATGATTAGCACGTTATATTATAGCTAAAAAAAACCCAAACAGGTAGAACATTTAATCTACACCCAACTACATTGTTAAAATCAACAACAAAACCCCAGTAAAATGCCATGAGTCTTCGTGACAGTGACACTTCTAGGGACACCACTGGTTATCCTATTTTATGATTGGTGGTTTTGCCTCAGTAACACATTTCCAATCTTTTCTTTAACTCGTTCAATTATAAAACCAACATAATACAGACTGATTCATAAGCATAACCCCACAAACACTTCCTTGTTTAAAACAGGAAGAGACATTCCTTGACAGAAACTAAAGATCTGGTTAAGATTCAGAACAGTAGAAGAAGTTTCCAAATTGCCTACTACTCAATAGTCTGAAAATACTTTATAAATATTACATTATCTTAGTTTCAGTGCAACGATCATTTGTGCAACAATCCAAGCAACTAAATAGAGGTATCCCTTTTTAAGCTGAGGAAATCAAAGCACAGAAAGACTAAAGTATCTAAAGAAATTACAAGATTTCTGTTCCAACACTAGAAACAAACAGAGAAATATTTTTTTTTTTTTGTCCAAGTCTATGTTTTAAATTTCAGCTAGGCTGACTACTGCTTCCTTTTGCTTTGTTGGAGAAAACAGAATATTTAGAGACTTAATCTAAAAATCAACCACATTAAATATAGTCTGGCGAGCTCTTGAGCAGAAGAGCATTGTCCCTTCCAGACGGACTAGCTGGCCAGTCCAGCTGGCCTGGATGAAATTTCTTTCTTGATCATTTTGTTTATAGGATATATTTTGCTTTGGCACTTCTGCCACCTGCTCTTGTTTTCCATTACTCCATGGCTGTGTAAGCGCTTGCCCACTTCAGTCTACACTTACCCTGAAACCGCAAAAATATTCTCTTCTCATACAACAGACTTTGAAACATTCTTTCATTAGTCAAAATTGTCTACTTTGCATTTTGGTGCTTTACGATGAAGACAGACTGCAGGGAATGTGCTAATAAGATGGGTCTCACAGAAGTCTAACTAGGACAAACCCATGCATATCTACCTCACCACCCCTGAGCCCAAATAGAAGGTTTTCACTTTGTGAATAAAGATGCCTTGAGATGCCATACCTGACAAATCCTCATTAATTTGTGGTGGCATTTGGATGCAGACAGGTTAATAAGTGATGGAGTAAAACCAGTGATGTCAAAAAATGCAGAGGACCAGAGCATCCTTTACTCCACCCTCCCACAGCACCCTTACAAGTTGCTGTCCCAGCACTAAATAGATGAAGCCCCATTACCTATGGTGGTGGCAGGAGAGAAATGGGACAGCCTCATTTTCCTCTTCCCCAGGGGCTCTGGGCCATGTGTTGCCAAAGGAAGATAACTGCAGTAAGACTCAATGCAAATCAGCTGAGGGAGCCGTCTCCTGCTCCACAGCTGCAGCAGAACTGCAGCAGCAGCAGCAAGACACTGGTTCAGTAAAACCACAGATTAAGAATGATTATTCTTTACTCGGGTTTGCAGTGATCAGCAAGGTTGAAGCCAAGATGTGACATACTTTCACCATCCCACAGTTCCCAGGGTGGAACCAGTCATGCTGCTGCTCTAGATGCCAACACAGCAAACTCATATGTTCATTTTCAATGTGGATTTGAGGTTTACCAAGTGATGCCGGTCAAAGCCCTGTTATTGTTCGTCAACAGAACAACTAAAAAAAACATTTAAAAAAATCTTTTTCCTCTTTAAATGAAGCTGTATTTTACTGCAAAGGAGGGGGAAGTGAAAATAATTTTCTGCATCAGTATTATCAATTATCCAAAGCCCATTTGCACCATTATGACTTTAATGTTCTCCCAATAGAAATATAATTCTCATTATTTTTATTGGGTTTTATTTTTATATTGCTATTAAATGCATATCGCCAGATTCTCTGTTTTCTTAAACTACGTGGGCCAAATATCCAGCGCAGTATGAAATCCCAACTTTGAAACTGTGCCCCTGGGCTTAGGTGTGTATGTGTGCACACTGGTGATGCTGAAATTGCTTAGGCATGGGATCATTTATATAAATAAAGGTATGCAAAGAAATGTTCTGCTCTTGAGTTTTACCATAGCCACCAAACCTACTCAGTTAGTGGCTGTATCTCCAAACAATCCTCTTTCTTGGCCAAAAAGGAGTAATATTAGGGAGTGGGTAATGATGCCCTTTAAAACAATGCATTAAAACATGGTAAGGTCTTAACAGAAAAAAATTAAAGAACATGAACAGTTTGAGAATATGGTTTATTTGATATTTTTGTATAGATGTTTTAGAATCAAGACAAATTCAATCCCAGTTCCCTCTTCTCTAAAAGTAGAAATGGAGGGAGTAAAACAGATGCATTCCAACAAGGTACAGATTACTGTTGTGATTCTGTTGTAAGAGGCGGTATTTCTGGTCTTTACATGTGGACTTACATATTTAGTAAGTAGGGACACCCTCTCTTTCACAGCCCTGTTTTTATCTGTTATAGTTAATACTAAGATGGCATTCTTTTTATATACTAAATCAAAAGACTAGTCATTACCAAAATAAAATGCTGTTTTTTTTTTTTTTTTTTTTTTTTTTTTAAAAGGTATTCACAAGCCTGAAATCATAAATCCAAAGCAGGCACTGGATGAGTAGGAAAAGATGTTTTCCAATGCACTTGCCTTGCTCTAAGTATGCTCACTAAAGAAATCCAGAAATAATGTGTTCGAATGCAAAATTTCTCCTGCTCTAACCCTCTCAATTTTTCTGAAAGCATAATTTACCAGATAAATCCTTCTCTCACTCCTCCCTCGCCATTGTGTCTGGTGTTTTTTGTGCCCCTTCCCGAAGCGCTGGAGCCCAGCTCACCAGCAGCCAGGCAGCATCCCTGGCTGCTGCCCCCTCCCCAGCACAGCGCTGCCCTGTGCCCATGCAAGCTCTCCTGATGCCCTGCTTTGGCCAACATGAATAATGGAGCGCCTGGGCTGAGTCAGGACTGAGCAGGCTGGATAAGCCCTCTCCCTGGACCTATACGGTGGTCCTTAAGCAGGCTCCCGATGTAATTTTAAACTTCACTTCATCATAATGATAGGCTACACAACGAGCCTCCTATGAACATAATAAGCACTGTGGAAAAGATAAACTGCTTTAAGAAATGCTATGGCAAACACCAACTGGAAATGGGACATAAACCAGTAAGGCCCCATATTCAGCTGCTCCTGCAACTGCCCTCCGCCGTGCACATGTGGCTGGCAAGGAAATCCTCACACAAACAGGCATGAAAGGGTGGGTATAAAGGCTCTTCTTCTTGTTACTTCACCCCTCATTTTCAGTTTTACTTATGATCAAGTGCTCGTCCAATATACAGATTTATAAGGCTTCATTGTTTCATACAGTAGGAGCTGATGCATCAAACCTTTTTTTTTTTTTTTTTGCCTTACAATTCCAGCTCAGAGACTTCTGTTTGCCTTAATGAATTTTGTTTGCATAATTGACTGGCATCAGGTTAAGCAGGTATTGAAATGTGATATAACAACCTAATCAACCGTTAACAGGTATAGAAGAAGCCCTGACAAGGAACAGTCTGAAACCCGTTCATGATGAGATTCTTTCTGATAAGGGAAAAAGGAGAAGTGTAGGACCAATTTATGCATAAATTGGTCACATTTTCACACCTAGCCCCAATTATCTAAAAAGGGTTTAACATTATATTTATATTGATAAGCTTAACAATGTTGAACCACGACTCTGGGATGATCTGTTACAATTCACATCCAAAGCGACCAGAAGGAATAATTGGAAACCCTCCAGCATTTCAAGAAATAGAAGCAGCCTTGAAAAAGATGAAAACTGCCGTACAAGGTCTGGCTTTTGCTGAAATTACAACATAAATTCCGAATGAAGGATGGCCAAGAATAATTCAACAATTACAAATTCCCCTCTAAAGACAGAAGGAATGCTACAAGATTAGAGAAATTGAGTCATTCCAAATGTCTCCAAACTGGGGTGGGGGGGGGTGGGAGGGTGGGGGGGGAGGTAGTAATGACTACAGGCTGACTGAGACATTTGATAGACTATCACTGATTTATTGCACAGGGGTTTTAGCTGAATAACCAGTTTTATGCTATGAATATCAATAGTTGGCTACACAAATAGAAAGGATACTTGCCAAACAATTATGGAAATCCTCATACTCATCACCAGTGTGTAAGTTAACCTCAAGGTATATTAGACTGTCTTTAATGGGCTACAATCATTTTGACATCTTCTCCAAGGCAAGAGCACCCATAAATGCCTAACTGATTTCCTGTACAAGCCAGGCCAGCAAGGCCAACCTGTCACGTGCAAGTATCTCAAACAATCAAAACCTAAATATCGACCCTTAAACCCCCCTTTAGCTGGTGAAATTTTGATTCCTGCCATGTCCTGTTTCTGTTTTCCAAAATGAACTCATACAATAAGGAGAAGGAAGCTTTCCCTTTGAGTACTGCCTACAAGCAGCAGAGAGACCAAGGTGAAGTCATATGCAGGCTTTTAAAAATGTATAATAAAGGAAGATAGATAATAACACCACCTATAAATCAAGGCTGTATATTACAAGAGGCACGGAGATCATTTTGTTTTCTCCACCCCCAAAATTTAGCACAGAAGTACACACGTCCACGAGCACCGGCACTGGTTACAGCACCCCATACAGCGGCACCCCAGGTTTTATGGCAATAGCATTTACGAGGGTCCCACCATCAGACTTACCTTTCCCATGCCCAGATGCTGGCAGAGCAGCTCATGCCGCTGGCCTCCCTCTTCAGGGAGCTCTCCTGCCTCTTCATCCCATTGTCAGCTCTTGCCTATTCCCTCCCTTCTGCAGGAGCGGTTTGACCCAGGCTTAGTCCTGAGCTGGCATCCTTGCCCAGCAACATTTAATTTTTGCAAATGTGGCTGAGAAGCCTGGAGCGGTCAGGTCTGTACTGAACTGTGCTTGTAAATGAGGTTTTTTGCTCCACGACAGGTCAAGCACAATAAAATAAACTGCAGTTGAAGGAAGCCAATGTGTTTTTTCCCCCAAACCTGTTGATAAGATGGAAGATTAGATAAGAAATCCTTCGAGGAGGAGGATGTTGTATTTGTTTCCAACCGTATTTTCATTTAGATTAAAAGTAAATGAAAAAAAAAAAGTAAACAACAAAAAAATAAGGAAAACCAAGAACAAAGTAAAGTAAAATCAACATTTTCTGCTCTGAAAACATCAGGATGAAACAAGGAATAAAGACAGTGAAATGACATCCTTGGAAAACACGGGGGTAAAACACTCAGGAAGTTTCTGGATGTTTTTGTTACCTTTCTTTCTCTGTGTGAGCAACTTCGTTCAGCCAAGAACAATTTAACAATGTTTTAGCATTGCTGATTCACTGTTTTTCACAAACACAAATGTAAAAAAGGATTCAAATGAAAATTTTTGCTCAGTTCTTCTTGTAAACCAACACATAGGCACTTACACAGCTGATCTGGAAAGGTGCTAAACAGCTGTTGGTGACAAATATGAAAGAAGACCTCAGCTTTGGAGACGGGCTGCTGACAATGCTGGGTCACATTCTGAAGCTGGCCTTGGAGGTGTCTGCTGTGCTATTGCCCACCCCTAAATCAGAAACAAAAAGTCCTACTCAAAGTAGTTCTTTAGATGGTCATAGCGATGGGGCCATGGCCCCCTCCTGTATACACTGGTTGACATGAGCAACATCTCACCTCTGTTTTCTCTCCTCTACTTCCCCAGGGGATGAAGTGTGTGGAGCATGCATTTTACTACCACGGTCCTTCCTAGTCTTGGAAGTCCCTCAGATCCCTAGTGGGCTAACAGGGCTCTGCACAGCATCCAGGAATTTGACATATTTCAAATCATAGCCAATGCTCCATCTTCATTTTAACGTTTTTTTTTTTCTTTTTTTGGGGGGGAGGGCGGGTGGGGGGGTGGAGGCAGGGGAGGGCAGGTCCCTATTTCTGCCCATCTGTAAAAGCTGGGTTTACGAACTGCCAAAATCTGCCTGCTTAGTACATAACCAGCTAACTTTCCTATGAAACCCAGATCACCCCTCACATATATATATGTATATATATATATGTATTGGTAGTCGTGTGCCTAAGTGCTTAGATTTGCATAAACAGTGCCAGTGTAATTTAAAATTATGGTGCCAGCACCTTATTTCCAAGAGATTTCAGAAGTGTAGATGTGTGCTAGAGAGTGGGCCAGGAAAAGAGTCAATAATTCATAGTATCCTTCCACAGGGTACTCCTCGGAGGATCTCTAAAGTACATCACTGACATTTATTAACAGATTCTTAGAAGGCTCTCCTTGAAAGGCACAAAGACAGTATTATTGTCCCATTTTATAGAGGGGAAACCTGAGGTAGGAATTTAAAGATATGTACTATCTCACCGAGACATTAAATGAACAAGCCAAGACAGACTCCAAGCATTTTTCACTCCCAAGGTAAAACTGCATGGGAGTGCATTTCTGTGCAGGCTTTCACTTATGGCCAGCAGAAACGAAGAGCAAAGGCGTAGCTCAGGTCATCTGCAGTGGGTGAAGTCACAGACCTGAATTTGACCAATATTATCTCCACAGAAAACTAAAAGCATTACAACAAAGCAGAGATCAGGGGTCTACATGAAATTAGTCAGATATTTCCATTTTGTAGACTTGGCACAGTCTTGGGTAGCATCTCCCTTCAGCAAAAAACCTGCACACTTGACTGTTATGAACGTCGCCCTGGTCAGATATAGAGACAAACCTGGAAAGGGAACTGAACTTGAGGGCAGAACCTTTCTGGGTTGCAGCTCTTTGCTTTGGAGGTGTTTCTGCCCCTATCCATCCTTGGTGATGGCAGTAAATCCCAGAAGCAACACATCTTCTAGAAATACCACAACATTATATTTATACTTTTCCTTTTTAATTAAACATTCTTTTTTCCATGAACCTACAGAAGAAACTATGTCACTTGGGTCAGAGCAGCATGTATTTTAAATTATCGACAACACTCGTAATCAGGAAACAGAAATGAAGAAAAGAAGAAAGGGAGGAAGAAGCCAGTGCAGTGCAGTAAGAAGGATGGCCAGCAGTATACATACATTCCTCTCACAGGAATACATACATTTCAGCATCTAAAATCTTCTACACCTCTTAGTCACTGACACCCCATAAAGCTGACAAGTGGCCACTGTGACCAAAGCGGCACGGCTCCCTCCCGCTTCCCTCCAGCCAAGCAGCCTGGCAGGAGAGACACAGACACACCATGGCAGCCCTTCCTCAGGGAAATACAAGGCAGTTGTTCCCCCGTGTCTCAGGACACAATTAGAAGCATAATATTTAAACACCGCTACTCACCTGTGAAAGGCAAAACCACCACACTGGCACTGCCTGGAAGTGGAATTTATCCAGTGTGGAGGTGCGGCACTGAAAACCAGTTTGCAGGAGCAGGCAAAATCCAAGTAATTTTTTTTTTTTCATTATCTTTTCATCATTACATAAGCATATAATAATTTCAGGTGCAGACAGACCTGGCCCTAGTAGCTTCTGTATAATGGTGCTGTACAGGAATGAATTCCTTACACTTGCAAAACACTTGTTGGATCATTGAATAATCCAAAAACATGGAGTAGGGCAAGACATTTCCGCAGTTCATCTTCACAAAACATGATGTCACTTATGTACAGACTCTTAATCCTATTCCTCCTCCTATTTTCCTTTCAAATATGTGTTTTGTATGGAGTTATCCATCAGACAGCACATTGTCAATGAGATGTGTCATTGCTGCGTGTGTATTCTGATAAAATGAACCTAATGCATATGTAAATCTGCTTTCTCAGGAAAAGTGTGTGGAAACAGATTTGACTTGAAATCTCTCACTGCAAAAAGATTTAAGATGGGTAGAGAAGAAAACGTCCCAGTTGCAAGACTGAAGCAGCCGCCCTTGAGATCTGAAGTACAGGGTCCGTGGAGGGACCCCAGGAAGGGCAGGCTGCCCTGAGCAGTGCCTGGGGGCAGCAGCCACGTAACCTTGTAAGAGCACTGGGCAGCAGCACTAATAAAATCATGCAGACGACCAGCACATGCTGCTTTCAAAATATTGTGCTGCTAGGGACTGCTGGAAAAGTGATCAAGGAGACCTCTGTGAAAAAAAAAACACCAAACCCAACCACAAATAAATCCTGATCCTGGTAACATGGATTTAGCTCTCTAATCAAATAAATCCCGATCCCGGTAACATGGATTTAGCTCTCTAATTGTTTGTGTTTTTTAAAAAAAATTATTTTTAATTTTTGTAAAGGCAAACCCATCAACTCTTTTGAATGGACTCTTACATATCTTTTACAATAATTTGTACAAACAGCATTTTAAGGAAAGGATTTAAAGATATCACCTGGCAAGGTGTTTTGTTGACAATAGATAGATATTAAGTGCAGTTTATCCTGGCCAAAATTAGGCATCACTCTTCTGGCTTTGTGATCATATCAGGGGGAGGTTTATTATTATCTGAAAGAGTTTGCAAAATCACCGTAACATTAATAGACACCTTCTTAAAAGGGTAAAAATAGACCTGTAAGGATATTAACAAAAAGTTCCACTGAAATTAAAAAAAACACACCCATAAACATCCCTCTCACAAGCAACTAACTCTTACTCAAAATAACATATATAGCCAATTTAAAAACAAGCCAGCGAAGTTACTACTGATGCACAAGTGCATATACGTATGCACCTTGCCATCCATATGGACAAATTTTGCAGGTAGAAGTACAGGGAGCTGTAAGGTGGAAGGAAATTTCCTTGTTATACCATTATGTATCTGCTGTTCTAAAAAACGGTATTTCTTAGATCCTAAACCAAAACCCAAGTTTATATGACATATCTTAAATGTTATAGACTACATATACAAAGAAAGGTTTTCTGCTTTGTAACACCATTTTTAGAAGCAGCTGATGGCTTTGTGTAAACCTGCTGCCTTTCTGGGCAGGGACGGTACCCTTTACAGAAGAAAAGTGAAAACCAACACTGCCCGTTCATAAAGTATTTTTATGAGAGCACAAGTGTCTCTTCAGTTGGAAAGTGGAAAATATAAATACAAGACCTTTGTGATCTGAAAATATGGTAGTTTTTAAGCTGCACCTTTTAAAAGAATATCTCAAATCCTGAAAACCTTCTGCTGTAACTTGCTGCTTAAAGTAAGAAGGTGCATTCTCCTTTACAGCAAGTGATACACTAAATCATTTGTACCACATATCTCTCAGAGTATGTTGTGCCTGAGTTCAGTGAAAGGCTTTGTTTTGGTCTCTAAGTGCTTTCTTGTTTATTTGAAATGGCAGTATTTACATCTCATAGCTTATTAACTCTAATCACCCAGTTCGGTAATTAAAAAAGGCAGAGTTGTCTACTGACATTGATCACAGTACAAAAACTCGCAGTAGAAAGAGTCTAATGAAATATTTTTGTAAATTGTAAAAAGGATAATTATGGGAACAGAAAAAAAACCCCAAACAAACCTCTATAGTTTCCTTTAATGAATCAATATATCGTTCAATTAATGTAGTGAAGCAAAGCTGAGATCATGACGTTTGATAAGACACTGACAAACTTATTAATGCTTTTCCAGCTTTCAGATGACTTCATGGGATGATACCCGAGATAAACTCAATTTCTTTTTAAACAGTCACCTTTTTATATCAAGAGTTGGAAAAGGCAAAATGAGCCACTTGCTGAAAAGGGAGCGGGCAACATTCTGAAATCCATCTGCTGAAAAAGGTGACATTTCTTCATTCAAAGGAACTTTTGCTTTTAGTCGTAACCATCTGTTGATCATTTCATTTTATGAGACTATTTTTGAAATAGAAACGCTATAGATTATGACTTTTCCTCCACATATAGTATTGTTCAAATTTCAAAAGACACTATATTTGATAACTAACACTTATTACTTACTGCCCTTTACAAAACATACTTGACAGAAGGTTAGGAACTGACATTTCCAGTTGAAAATAATGCATTGTCAAACAAGAAAACTGCAGGCTATAATTTTTAACACATGTATCTATTATTTTAAACATGAAACATTGCATCAGTTTGACGTTAATTTATATAATAGGGATAGAAAAGGATAATGCAATTTTCAGGGGCTATCTACATTTAATTATCTAGCAGCAGTCCCCTGTAACAAAAGAAAACTCCGTTACAAAATATAAAGCCTGTTTGTACACCTTCTATCATGCATTATTGAAACACACAATGTCATTATATGAAATAATAAGTGCTTAAATAGAGTTAGCAACTAATAAATGCAGACACAAAACTTTCATAAAAGTTTGTAAATACAGTATTGTATGGAAATTCTGATGCATATTAGCTCTCATACGCACTGTAAAATGTTTTATTATGAAAAAAGTGGGTAAGATACTTATCTTTTAAATTGGAGTTTAATATTTTATTAGTGCCAGGCACATAATTCTCATCAAATGGCAGGAAACTCTTTTTTGTATGGATATAAATGTCTAGAGTTTAATATTTCAAAGATAAGTACCTACTACTGCATCTATCACACTGCAGCTTAATGGAATTTACTTTTTCTTAAATATTTATACTGTATGTGTGTTTGGTTGTCAAATGATTGTATAACTACTGAGGTAGAACTGACAAGCTGGGCAACAATCTTCTGAATTCTTATTTTTCAGATTTGAAATGTTTAAAATCTTGACTACTATAAGGAATACAGGATTTGAGTAATTTCAAACATGCAATTTTCTTGGAAAAATAGTATTCTATAATTGACAAACAAACAAAAAGTTCTTCTAAGTGAGCCCTAGATTGCAGAAATTGTCTGACTTTCCCCAAACAAATTACATTTAAAGAAAACCAGAATGACATTAGTGAGAAATATTTCCTGAGAATCCAAAATACACAGTAGTGAGCAAATTAAACTGAGACCAGTCTCTGATATTTCCAGCGTAATGTACAGAGAGCATCATTCAGGTTCTGCAATACTGCAAACTATTTCATCAGTTCTGAGAAATGCTTTCTGATCCATGCTGATACAATTACCTAGCCTTTATTGGCAATTTAGACCTGCTTTTAGGGACATTTTAGAGCAAATGATGTTTTCTTGATATTTTAAAAAAGCAGCACTATTTGCTATACCTTTGGGATAAGGTAGAAATGGAGTTAGAGGCTCATTAAATATCTGATTGGTACAATGTGGGTTTTGTTACTGTGGACTAAACTACCAAAAATGAAGATATGTTCCTGGAGGTTCTGTTTCCCCTTGCAATCAAACAGTGTTCTTATTTGGAATATTTCTGTAAAATATCAGCTGGCAGTTACTACTACCGTACTACTTACAAGAGCCTTAAAATCTGCCTATTAATTGAAAGATGTTGAAACTTACCTAATAAATTTTTAATATGAGCATGTGTGAAGGGCACACCACATCTTTCTTTGTTCCTGTAAAAACGTGATGTCCAGACTATGACCATGTGAGCCTGAATTCCTTTTGATGTTTCTGTAAATAGAAAAAAGTGAAGCAGCTACAGAGATGAAAAAAAAAAAAAACTAAAATGAGATACCCTTAAATGTTTTTTATGCAGGGGTTTAACTGAAATGACATCTAAAACCAGACAACAGTTTACTGAAAGACACAAAGACCAAAAGCTCCTACCGGTTTGTCTTGCAACCGGTATAGCTTTAGCTTAAAGACAGCAGCAGTAGCCTTAAATTTTAGAGTTGAATTAAAAACCTGCTTTCCTGAGCACTGGAAAAGCTGGTAAATTAAGTCCTCTTGCTCTGATTACTTACAATAGCAAATACAGTCAAAAGTAGACTCAAAAGTTCTATCAGCTAATGTTGCTTTGATATTTTCAACTGTTTTCAATTTTCCTTCTGCTCTTGGAAAATTCACATGAGTGTTTCTGAGTTCTCTATATTACACAGCTATTTTTATGCCATATTGGTCTGAGTAAATAACATACAGGAAAGTGTGATAAATCAGGAGCATACCATTGTGATAAATAAAAGCTGATAATTTAAAACTCTTTTAGCTAGAAGTGAGGTGCCTCGTGAGAATACTAGTGTGGTAAATAAAATCTGTTAATTTAAATCTTTTAAAATAATACTTGCTGCCGTTAGCATCCAATGCACAGTGCAGCAAGACACTTATTAAGCAGCCCTGTCGAGGAGAGGATTGCATCACTGCCAGCGACGGGGAGGAAACTCACACTGCCAGTTTCTCCAACGAGATGGGGAAAACTCTGCAAAACCTTCTATGGCTGACACGCACAAGCCATTTGGTGTGAACAAACGTATAAGCAACTTGATTGAACTTGAAGTCACAGGTATTTGTGACCGCACGACGCTACAGTCACAGTCCCCACCGCTGACACTAGTTTGCAGTAAGGCAAGCTGTGCTGTGGCTCAGTTTTAAAGCAAAGTCTGTTCAGCTCTTTCACTCGGAGTGGTTAATGGTCAGGCAGGGAAATTATCTGAAAATCGCCTATTCTGAATCAAACACATGCACCAGATTAAGAAAGATTTTAAAACCCCCATTTCAGAAAACCAGCTAGACATCTCATTGCTGAAACATCAGGTTTGCCCTTGCGCTGCCCGTTGAATATTTGCTAGCTGTAAGAGAACAAGCAGCTGGAAAACCCAATGCGGTTGCATCACTGTGGGGGGACAAAGACAAGCACCCCCCCAAAAAAGGGCAAAAGAATAATAATCCTGCCAGAAATGCAGCCCTACCACATTGCTGGGGAAGTTGGGGAGCTGGTTGGACCCAGGGGCACAACATGCTCCCTTGCCCTGCACAGAGAGGAGCCCCCAGCCCCCTCCTCCCCAAAAGGCAAAGCCAGACCAACAGTCGCACGTCCTTCATTTGTCCCTATCACTTCCCGTAAGAAAATATCACCTGTTGCCATCACATTTAAACAGCTGGTGCCCAAGACTTTGTGCTTCAACGGCCTCCCCCCGCGAGCCCCCTGCCTGCCTGTGCCTACTGTAGGGTGCAATAAGGGCTCTATGGACATGCCCGGCTAATTTCCCTGGCACAGGGCTCGTGTTCTGAAGCAACAGCCTTGCTGTTGTCTGAGAGGAATTCAGGGAGAATTAAAGGACTCTTCTGAAACACCATGTGCCCGTGCCTGCCCCATAGGTTATCATTTGCACTCTTAAAAACAGTCTAATGTGCAGGTGATTACTGCTTTGGTTGCCTGGCCAAGTGCAGGGATACCCATAAGGAAGCAAGGATACAAAGCTTAAGATCATACACTAGGCAAAATATTGAGGTTTGGTGTGGGTTTCTTTTTTAAATAAAGACTGAAAAGTGAAACAAAAACATGGGCTGTCAAGCACAGAAAAATGTAACCTGCTGGGAATGAGCTCGGCACTGGCCAGTTCAGCAGGCTCATCCAGTGGTGTGGAGGGCTGCCAGATCCAGGACGTTCTGCCTATCCTAAACAAAACTTGGAGAAAGTTGGTATGAAGTATTACCTTTTAACTCTGAATTTTTGGAATTAACAAGTTTTTGTTCTCTTTAAGGAAAAAACAAACAAACAAACAAACAAACAACAACAACAAAAAAAAACCAAAAACCAAACACCAAACAGCAACAATCAACAAACTTCATAGTCGTGCCTGTATTTCACATTCAGTGCCCATTATTCATACTGGCAGGAGAACAACTACAGGTGCAATTTTTAAAAATGCTAGTGGATAACTAAGGAAATAGCAGTGGCTGACCACGCTAGCTATCTTGTGGAAAAAGCTTGGAATTTGGCAGTGATGGACAGTGCATTCTAGGAGGAAGCTGATCCTGCAAGTGCACGTGAGCAAAAGATCTAAATCTCTGCAATTCATGCTTATTCCACTTAGTCACAACTAAGCTGGAGGAAGGAAGTTTTCTACATGCTGCACTGAGAGAGAAATGAGCTGGAAATCCCAGTACAAGATGCACAGTGCGTCTGTGACCAGACATATGGACAACCTGGTTTTTCCCCTGTGCTTTTAGGCAAAGGACATTCAGAGGAGCAATGCCACAGGGACTGAGATCACAGGGATCGATGATGCCTGCCCCAAGAGCACAGAAATTATCTCATGTGCTGGCCTCCAGAAAAGGACCGGAGGACTCAGCAGCCCTGTCTGCCTGTGCCAGGGTGTTCCTGCCTTGGAGGAGCACAAATATTGTGACCGTATCTGAGGACCACACAGTTTCCACCAGCATCTCTGCAGATCAGGGGCATCGTTGCTATAATCAGCAGTCAGCCTGCCTCGCTAAGCAGATACTAGACCACTGCCACAGCAAAGTTCAACACAGTTTGGAGACAAAACTGATAGAATAATTGCTGCAATGCCATACGGCATCTGTATTAACATGAGCAAATTATTTTGGTAGGGATTCAATTTCATAAATGTGGCTTCAAAGGCTGTTCCATGAGCACGATAATGCTTTTTTCCTTCTCACCAAAATGAATAAAAACTTTATGATAGGTTCAGCACAGTACTTAAGTATTTGTTTTGTTAATTTCTTAAGACAAATTGGATTCCCAGTAAACACAAAACTTGGACAGCTGCATTAAGCAAGCAGTGGGGAAGCAATCTCATAATGATTATCATGCAGAAGCACACTACAGAAGAATTCCCAGAATTTCATCCAAACTGTTATTTGCTCTATTATAAACCTTCTATAAAACCCAATATAAAAATTCCTGAAGGAAGAGAAAGCATTTTTAAATATTTGCAAATACCCTCCAATGATTAAAGGAATATGTGAAAGATGAGATGTTAACGAATGACAACAGAATTAGGAATATGGTCTTTCTCCTTATTTTATTGCACTGAGAGGGAATCAGAGCAGTGTAACCGTTTTCCTTCCAGCTGAAAGTCGGTGAGGCCCGACCACCCAGCTTTGGATCATGAACCCTGCAGGGCAGTCTTGCCACAGGTCCCACATGAGCTGATCTGGAGGGCTCGACCCCGAGGTAGGTCACAGTCACCCGGTGAGGCTCTGAGACTTCAGCCATCAATAGGCATTGGGGTGAAAATATCAGAAGTCCTAGTCTTGTGGTTTCAATGGATATGAGCATGTGGGACTAATGAATCTCAATACCAGCCCGTCGTACCTAGGATTTTGCATAAGGATATTTGTCCACGTTTGGATCTAAATGTCTTTACCTGTGGCCGCAGGGCAGGGGGGGCAGGACGGGTTAACGCTTGCCTGATGTTCTCACCAAGCGCGCAGGTACTGCTGTATAGACCTGCACTGCCACGTCTGGACAGCAACCCCCTCACCTGTTGTTTCTTACCTTTTGCACAGAATTTGTCTTTCAGAAACAAAATAGCTGTGCACAGCAATTTTCATAACACTTTCAAGGGGACTCGTAAGCTTTCTGCAGTGATATATGAACTCACTCCCCTTGGTGCTGCCAGGAGGGAGGTCAGCAAGGAAACATCCCATACACCTGATTGGGTTAGAACATCCACAACTCTAATTATCATTTATTTAACCTTGAAAAAAAAAAACCCATTGTAAAGCAGAATATTATTTACAAATTTTTAAAATAAAATCTGTCATCCCATGCAGCAGCCCTTTGTGGGTTTAGCAGCTAAGGCAGGCTCCCGGGAAGCAGGGGTTTGGGATCTTTCCAACCAAAAAGATTCAGCCAAAACCCTGAAATCTCTCTTCTGTGAGCAACTAATTAGACTTTGACAAGTCTTACAGCCATTAACATCCCTCCACAGGCCTCTGCAGGACATGTTTGCACATGCAACGCTATTTTGGTGAGCCCCACAGCCCCTGGGAAGGGCGGGCAGTGTCCGTGCAAGGCAGCAGTGCCCGGCTGTGCCTTGGGCAGCGCAAAGCCAGTGCTAATGAAGTGGCCTCCCAGAAGAGCTGCTTGGCATGGGTGCAACACCATACTGACACTTCTCCATGGCCAAAGATGTCACCTAGGATAGCTCAACGATTTTTGTAACTTGCCTCTTCAATATTTTTCTCTTGTTGTTCTGCCTAAAACAGTCCTATTCTGCCCTAACCCCGGTGCTGATCTGAAGACCACCAATACATCCCTCCTCCTTGCTTTTGCTCCCCCCCGTGATCACTGCCAAATGGGCTGCTACAAGCTCTTGGAAAACAGGCAGTGTCCTGCTCTCATAGTCCCTTGCCTATGCAGAGGCTGGACAAGGACTCCACAAGCCACTACCAAACAGCTTCACCAACCTAATACACCTACCAACCTCGAGGCATCCAGCTGACAGCTGAAGATGCAATTTTCAACCTACTCACTGTTTTATGGCAGACGATCTTCTGAGGGGGCTGGTTGTGGAGCTCATACTCTTTCCTTGAGCATTTAGGAGCACCAGCCACCTCATGGACATGACATCCAACCACAGTCAGCAGCAGAGGTAACTGCCCGTAGGGTGTGGAGCACTCCTGCAAATCCCACACTATGCTCATGTGCAGACCCTAAAAAATATAATCCTAATTTTCTGCATATTCATATGTGGAAGAGAAAAAAAATCTCATTTCTACCAGCACAGTAAAACACACCCATCTTTTTACAGAGGATGCCACAGCTACTAATGAGGTTCCATGTTTCTCAGTTCAGGAAAGCAGATGTTTCTGTGGGCCAGCAAAAAAAACAGGCCAGCAAAGTGAATGTCCTGCACTCCACCTCCATGCTGTCAGGGATGGCGAAGAAGGACAAAGTCTTTGCGACGACCACAGAATAAATCCAGGGCAATGCCATCAAGTTAATAACCACCAAAAATTATGCAAGCAGTATACTCATTTACCCACAGGTTAGAAGTGTCTACTGCTGTTTCATTAAATAGTAATTCTTGTAAATTTGAAAGCATAACTGTAATCAACCCTAAGGGCATGGTGTTTCTATTGTCACTGTCACTAAACCACCATACTTATTCCTGTGTGGTACAAGGTATATTTGATTTACTCACTTATATGCAACTTTACCTTCTGATGGATTTATAACAAAAGTTAAGGAGATCTTGCTCCCTCCTAGACATGATTTTGTACCTGCAGACCTGCACCAAGGCAGGAGGGTCCCACGGTGTTTCAAGCAGGGACACGCACGGGGGCTGCTCTCCTCCACGGCTTTGGGAGACCCTGCTGCCAGCTGGGAAAACACGCAGTTTTGGAAACAGTAAACCCCCTGAAGAGTGTTACCAGGAATAGAGACACTTAAAAAACACCTGACAGCTCTGCAGCCGCAGCGTTTTAAGTGTTGGGTCTGATTCATAGTTGGGGTTTATGCCTCGTTCAAGCTGATGAAATTTTCTTCATTTTAGTAAAGTCATACTACAATAAAACGGGAATACTAGACAGATTAATCCAATCAATAACTCTTCTTAAAAGTAGTAGCATTTGCCCCCACACTGCTGCCTTTTATTTATTGTTTTATTTATTTATTTATTTTTACTATAAGTATGACTTAAAAAAACAGTATGTAATTTTCACCCCTGGATCCCTAGAGTACTACCTGTCTTCTCTGTATGTATTTTTAAGACAGTAAACGCTACAGACTGAAACTGTCCGTACTGCTCTCAAACACACAGTACTGAGACAATTGTCAAGAGTAACCAAATAAATGAACAAATAATAACAACCTTAGTGATACTAGCTCATATTTACACTGAACTATTATTTCAAATGATGTTTGATGTTTGCTACTATACGACTATGGATTTATACGTATTGTAACATGCAATAAAAACTAATGTCAAAGAATAAAGGGAAATACAGCAGAGATGATGCATTTTTCCACCTGAGTAAAAAGTCTCCAGACTTGCAAATGCTAAAGTGAAAAGTGTGTAAAGTAGCATAAGAAATGAAAATGAAATGGGGAAATCTCACTTGTGCCTTCCCTCTATCAATGAAGTTTTCTTACTGTTCGGGGATGTATTAGTCATCAGTGAAAACTGATCTTGTATTTGAAATAGAAATAAAGGAAACTTACCATTAATGTAAAATGACAATGGTTTTAATCTCTAAAATATACTGAAAATAGAAAAAAAAAATATTTTGCACGATTCACCAGAATTGTGTGTCTGGCAGCCAAAAGGATATAGGATATAGCCAACATCGACAAGTACTCCATGAGGCACCGGTTTCCTGGGAAAGTATAGTGCCAGATCACTGTGCGTGCTGCCTCCCTCTAGAATGCTTTCTTTCCGTGGAGTCGTAGGCACCTAGTATTTTAAATTCCTCGCACCACATCAGGGTTATGGTACTATGTTACAAAGTTATTCAGAAACCTGATTGGCCATGTTCCTGCAATACATTTTCCTAACCCCAAGATAAAGATCCATGCATCTCTTTACCCTTTAAACAAAAAAGCTATTGTAATAGCATGTAGTGTGATGCATGGCATGAATACCAAAACATGTACATGCACTGCTAAACTGTTTAAGTATGGAAGAAGTAGTGTCTAATAGCATCAGGAAATTGAAATTTAAAAATTTTTCTCACTCACTTATTTGATGAGAACTGGGCTGCTGACAGGTGAAGCAGAAAGTCATTTTTCAAGTTAAATGCCAAGTGGTTATATAGCATAATATTCAGTCAAAATTAACCACCTCACTGCTGCATTGACATACAGCATATTTAATGGCAACGGTTTCCGCAAAGAAAACTATAGACCTTGGGGAGTTCTAAGAAAATGGAAAGAAAATCTTACTAATACTTCAGTTACTTGCTTGAAACAAAGAACGATAGTGTGCTCTACCTCATGGCAGAGAGAACAAAACATAACTATTTGTCAAAATTATAAACATAATTTTTTAGACTCTTCCACATGCAGATTGCATGTTTTAAGTCATCAGATGCACATACCTGATTTATGAACCAGTTTGGATCCACAACACAATTTAGGGATGGAAGAAGGGCTTTTTGGTGCATTTCAAAAAGTTCTTTGCAGTATCTCAGGCTTGCTCTCAGGGTCATGGTCCTGCAAAATGACATCTATAAGCTTTTTGGACTCTTACTACCATCTCTGAGGACTTTACACAGCTCAGCTTCAAGACTACGGATTGAAAATACAAATCTCTGCAGTGGGACCTTTGATTCAATTTTCTGGATTTAATCTGGATTTAATTTTTAAAGTACAAACCAGTAAAATATACTTTGTGTTCTGAATGCCTCTGGAAGTTACTGTAAATCGAGTGCACGACACAGCCAGCCCTTAACCCTGGAACAGGCACACTGGTTGAGGGAATATGCTCTCTAACTGTGGGGTTTCGGGTTTGGGTTTTTTTTGGTTTTACTTGCTTGTTTTTCAAAGCATAGTAACTATTCCTTGCATGCAAAACCTTCTTACTGGAATCGGCTACAAGGAACTACATTTGTTCTCTTTATGCCAAAAACCCCTGACCCGTACAAAGAAAGCTTTATTGGTCAAATAATCAGAGTACATAAAGAAGTAAATTCAGAGATAAAGGAAGCATAAGAGAGCAGTAAATAGAATTTTTAAATAAGAATAAACTCCTATGTGTAATAGTGTAATAGCAAAACAGAGGCAAAGGCAGGCAGTGGCACACTAAAAAAAATGTATTTAGTTCTTTTGCTAGCTGTTCCTCATAAAAAATTACACTACAGGTGGTAAAATTATAAAGGAACAGAGCAGAAAAGAACAGCAAAGAAATGAGCTTGGGTGGGATTTCCAGCTTTTCGAGAACATTTAAGTTGTATTTGGATTTTCCTCCCCAGTGCCTCACTGGGCCAGGCAGAGACCCCAGGATGCTCTCCCACCACCCCTGCTTTGGATGGAGGCTGGGGGTGAGCCCCCATGGGCAGGCCCCCAGCGGTGGCTCCTGGGGAGCTGGTCAGTGAGAAGCGACCCAGGAAGGGATGGACACAGCACGTGGGGTTTGGTGTTAATTCTTGTGCCTCTAATGGGAGGAACGATGAACTCACAGCAGCCGGGCTGCCGGGAGGCCCAGGGAGCAATGGCAATGTCTTGAGGATAAGCAGAGCAGGAAAAATCAGAGATCTAACCCAAAGAAAGTCCTCTGAATCAAAGGCAGAGACAAACTCTTAAGGCCAAAGATCTGCCTGTCCCTTCTCATCAGTGAAGTCAGGCTTCATAAATGAGTATATTGTGAAGGGAGATTATTAAAGAGAAAAGCATAGATGGCTTTTTGTATATATCAAAATTCTTGCTTTCGCCTTGACAGGATCAAGCAAATAATTCCTCAAAAAGTCACAGAGCTATTCAACAGGTGAACAGCTGCCAAGACAATTTGAAAACTCTACATTGTGGTCCATCATGTAACTCATGTTTGCTCAGTAAATATTATTCTCTTGGGACATCTCATGCAGAGAAACAGATGCCAGTTGATGACCCAACCTTTTCCCGGTCTTTCACTATTGTTTATGTAAAAGAAATACAGGTAGATATTTATAAATAGAAATTACTCAAATCTCACCAAAGTGATGTTTCCTTATGTTCCACTTCTCTTCTGTGCAATATATCTGAGGTTTTGCTGGTTGAACTCCAGGGAGGGGGGGGGCAGGGGCAGGGAAGAAAGATTGTAGTTAATGTGTATGAAACTACCTCTAGGATTTATGGGGTATGAGAAGGGTAAAAACCATAGATTTGTATAATTTTTACTAGAAAAAGATGTATTGAGCTGGCAGCAGCAGAGAGATGAAGGGAAATCATGAAATTCTTCATAGTATTATATGAAAATTGTCAAAGTGTTGGGATGCCCTAATCATCCATGAGCCAGCTGAAAATAAAGTGTGTTTATACAGGAATTTTTCAGCATCTTTGGACAGTAGCTTAGCTTTGTTATAAGCTGTAATGTTCTGCAAAATAATGTTTATTTTATCTTGTCATAGAATACAGTAATAAAAGAATTGTAAATGTATCTTATTTATCAGTGTGTCTGCATGTTTGGGTTATCACAGGAGACATGGGTTGTTTTTCCTTGAAGGAACTGAAATGTCTGGTGGTTACTTTAGATGAAAACAGGAGCAACAAAAAGCACTACAGAGATATTCCTCTTGGTCGTTGAATGTGATGCTTCTTACCAATTATATCTTATACACAGTTATTAGAATATGGTTTAAGGGGTTTTCTGACAAAAGAGAACACATCTGAAATGCTCACTGCTATTAGCAGTACCCAGTAATGTTCTATTTCATGTTGGAATTTATGTAATAAAAATGTTAAACAGCCAGTGATTGGATTTGTTTACGGGATCTAAAGAGGGGAACTGGGATGAACCCATGAATCACTTGCCTTGGAGGACTCTTTTCTAACTGGATATGGATGGATTGGACCTCAAAAAAAGAGACTGATGCAAAGTGACTGTAAAACATTATTCACTTATATTATTACTTGGAGTATACTGACTATCACAAGTAGGTTTCTTCATGGTCAATCAATATTGCTCTGGTATTAAAATATTTTTAATGCAACTCATGGAACCTGCTGTTGCAGAAAAAGTGAAAGAAAAGGAAAGAAAGCATGGGGAAAAAAAATCCCACTATAATCCATCTCCATAGAGTCAATGTGGAGCCAAATTACCCACCAGAGAGCACTGGCTGCAGGACCTATGGGGGTAAGCGCCATGCAGGTGTGCTCCCCTGCTCCGGCCGTCCCAGCCCCACATGCCACCGTGTCCCAGGGCTTGCTCTCGTGGCCCACGGAGGAACCTTTCCCTGGGAGTCAGTTTTGCTAGAGCACGTCACATTTTGAAGGTGTCTTTCTTGGGAAGACAGACTATGGGCGCCCACCACTCCATATTTTGGTTCTCCCTCTGCCCATCTATTCTCCTTCCCTGGTATGTTACTCACCAGATATTCCTACCTATGGTCCTAAAACTAAAACTTCACCTGTGGATTAGTGACCCTGACTTGTATATGTTATGTCCACTGCTATATTTGTAAGCAAGGGCCCTCAGGATTTTCATATGATTGCTATTTCAGTTAAGCATCTCAAAGTTATTTCCCTGGAATTGATGTTAAATTCTGTAGCATGAATGCCTCTGTGTGTGGATATAAGGATATGTATGCATATGAAGAATTTATGCAGAACAATTAGCACTTATTAAAATCAATTTTCTCTTATAATTGAATGAGATAACTCTAGAGATTAAATAACAGGGGGAAACAATCTAAAATGACAAAAATGAAAACTATAGAGGAGAGTGTTATGCAATGGCACTGCCCTGCTCCAGAGGCAGTAATGGCCATGTTTTTCCTCCCAGAAAGCAGAGACCAAACTTTTGGATGTGTAACAACATTTAGTAATAAGTTCTGGAAAACGTATTCATTCAACAATACTTAATGCCTTAATTTACTTTCAATGTACTTTAAGACAGTGAAATCTGTACTTTAAGATTTGATAAAAAGCTAAAATGAAGAGAATTTACTAGTGACTGTACTGGAAAAATTGGCAAGATGCATTAGCACGATCCCTAAGTCAACGGCCTGTCTCAAAATAAGTTTCCAATGACAATTTTATTAATTCAGCATATATATGTGGTTTGTGCTACCTGACCAGAAATAGAAGGGTTGATGTTATCCCTTTCCATTTATGTATTTATTCTTTGAAATGTTCTTGTCTGATAAGATAGTTATTGCCTAGTGCTAATTATATCATTACCTATAAATAATTTAAATCAAAGCAAGGCTAACAGTACATTGGACTACTGGGCCTTTCAGTAAAGAATTTTTTTTCTATCATTAAGGTCTGAAGATATGGAAGTAGTAAGTTACTCTCAAGAATTTGTAAATGTAAATGCTGAAGTTGAATTTACAACCTTAACTTTGTCCCTCATGCTGTCATGCATCAATGATGTACAAGTCTTTCGACATATATGATTATTACTGCTGGTTTAGTAGGTTGCTTTAAAGATATAGATTACCTTTATATAAATCACTTCTTCAAAAATAAGACTTTCTGAGCAGTAGGTCTGGTGCTGACCTTTTGAAAGAGTGACTCTTACCCATAAGGAGCTTGGTCAAGAAAACTCCATACTAATGCTTTCTGTTCTTATTATTTTAAACTATAACTTAAATAAGGAAATCACCAGCAAAAATCTACTGATTAGCTTCTCTCCTCCTCCCTCCACCATGGAAATACACTGATTAGCTCCACCACACATCCTACTCCAAATAACGCTGCTGTCAGTTTTGATATAAGACTTGCACTTCATTAAAATGCAAGCCATGGTCTTGGATTTTTTAAAATTATCATACCTGGGTTGGTTCATGGAAATATGAAGCATTAAAAAAACCACACACACACACCCCCCAAAAAAAACCCAAAAACAAACCAAACAAAAAACGAAACCAAGCCCCCCTCAAAACCCGAGTA
Source organism: Falco naumanni (assembly GCF_017639655.2). Taxonomy (NCBI): domain Eukaryota; kingdom Metazoa; phylum Chordata; class Aves; order Falconiformes; family Falconidae; genus Falco; species Falco naumanni. The sequence goes on from NC_054068.1 coordinate 13,106,774, forward strand.
AATGCTACTGCAAAAATAGGCAATATCAAGGGGTTTTCTTCTCCCTGGAAAGTATTTCCATGTTGTTTCTGGCTTATGCTTAAATGAAAAGAACGGGTCAGGGATAACACAAAGTAATTTAAAGGACTTACGCTGCAATACATAGGATTGCCCACAGCTACACCTTGCAATCACCCAGTTCATATTTTAGGTCCTGACATAAGAGTTCATAGTATTTTACAATTCTATGTTCCATGTCAGTGGCTGACTGTGGAGTTGAATATCAGTCCTATTTAAATCTGCAAGAAAATAGCTGCAGGTGACATAACCTTTCATGTAGTACCACTGTGTACATATACAAATAATTGAGGCTCTTGACCCTGTCTACGCACATACAACTGTAAGTACAAACTTGACATTTTGATACTGCTTGTAGCCTTTCCCGTTGTTATTTTCTGTTTCAATAATCCATTGCAGGTAGAAAAATGAAAGAAGGAAGCATGAATGATTAATGCTGTCAAGCTAAAATAATGTATTTAGAAAAATCTATAAATCCGTTATTTGTGGCATTTTAAAACTAAACACGACACTCTTCGGTGCCATTCAACCTATTTTACAGCAGATAAATGTAAACGTTTTGCAGAAACAATGGCAGCATAACCCTTTGAACACTGGTTTTGGCACGAAAAGTTGAAGGGATTGTCTGTAAACTTCCGTGTATAAATGAATATTAAACATAGATGAATATTCATACAGTGCTATTAATATTTAATATAGATGTATGATGCAAAGCAAATGCGAATAAACTGCCGTTCTTATACAACCTCCCTGCCTTTATCTTCCTGGCTGTGTCCACACATGGACTCTGGCCTTATCTCTGGTATTTTTTCCAGCTTACCTCTGCAAACTGAACAATGGCTGGAACAGGCTATACTCTTTAAAAGATTTAGTGCACGTACCTTCTTGTCAGACAGAACAACGCACCTCTTTAGACATTAGATGCGTATTGGATATGTGTGTTCATATACGTATAAAAATTTGCTCTTTATTTAGTAGTTGCCATTAAAATTTGAACCAATAATGGGAGAGCAGAAGACCTGATGACTAATTTTGGATAGTCAGAATTTTCCTTAGTTTATTTTTATCTTAAAAAAAAAAAAAAATTGTGATGGAAGAGTAAGTGCCACATTTGCCCTCCTTTCTGGGACCAGACTCGAATACCAGCCTGGTGCTTATTTCACCAGTAACGCAGGTCCTTACCCTGCTCCAGCTCTCCCGAAGCCACTGCTGGCCAGGGGCTGGGCACGCGCTCGCGGTCCTGGGCTGTGGGCAATTCCCTGCGGATACCCTAAACAGATGATAAACTATCCATGCTGCTTGCGCTTGAATGAAATCTTTGCAAAATAGTGCGGACGTTAAAATTATATCAGCCCCCCAAATCAGCAGTTCTGCTGTTTTCTTTCACCTCTGAAATGACAGTCAGACAATCAAGGCAGATGTTAGCGTATAAACAAGATACTCCCTTTTAAAGTAGTAAGGGGCCTTTCATGCTAACAAGATGTTTTCTCACTATGAAGACAAGAGTGTACAACAAAGCCGCAGCTATCTGCTAAAATGTCTTGGAGATGTTACATTTGTTAGGTGCTCTAGCAAGTCATTTAAAATTAAAGTTAATTAAATTAATGTGATATTAGCCCAATTGTTTCACTTGATAAATCTGTAAAACCCAAACTGCGCAGCTCAAGTTTTAGGAGACAAGTGAATTAGTAATGCATGTAAATGATCACAGTTTGCAGACTCAGAAAAATAATTAAAATATAGCTATAGCTTGCAGCAAATTTCACCTGAAGTCACAGCAATTGAAGTGCTTTAAGATGCTGCTTATTACTAGATATGCATAATGCCCTTGATGTGTTTAAGAGAAAAGTAACTATACTTTCCATTATATTCTTTCCCATTTTGCATGGATTATTTTCATCTCCACTATGCTCCTTTATGGTCAAAAAGTCTTCTTAACTGTTTCCTTAGGACTGTGCATTAGATCTCACCTATGTAAAGACCTTCTCATCTACTAGATCAGTAGCTTTGCAATTTGTTCTCCAGCTAAATGGCTGAAGAAATTAGCATCTCTACTACATGCAAAAGTTAGAATTTTACCTAAGTCATGCCAGGTAACAACCGAAAGGAAGCAAATGTCTTTGAAAATCCAAATAAAATAATTTTATACCATGAAAAATATTAATTTACATAAAACTTCTAAAAATGCAAAATAAACATTTTTTACAAATAAGTTAGTTTCATATATAAGCAAGTTTATATCACGGACTTTACATTTTTTCTTCCAGAAAAAAAAACTTACTATCATTTCTATGTTTTCTTCTGCTTTCAGTGTGAAGAGCTGTGTTGTCCAGGCCAGAGTGCGGTCATACTGCTGTTAGTGTGTTCAGCTGCTAATTAACTTCTCAGACCGGAGAGTGAAACCCAGAGTAATAGCTGCCACATATACAGAGAAAAAGCAACATAGGCAAAACATTTTGAACTAAGTTTGCAATTGAAGTGGAATGCACCCGAACTGCAGAAACTTGCTTTAAAGATGCTCACTTCATGCAGCCGATGGGGTTTAATAATTTAAAATTAACTAAACTCTTTTAGTATAAAATATAATGGCTCTGTCAGAACTGAAGTGCAGAATGCTAATTTAGGATTTTAAATAATAATTCTGAATAAATGGAAATGTCATTAAAAGGAAGGATTTTTTTTTATTATTTTAAGTGCATAAAGGGACACCTTGAATTAATATAAGCCATTAAAGATAGTCCTAGATTGAGCAAAGACGTACAAATGTCAAAACCCTGAGTGAGCTAGAAAGAATTTGGCTCACAGTTGAAATATTCTGGGTCATAAACATGAACATGTTCATATTGAAAATACTGTAAAACTCATATGTATATTTTGCAAATCATAGAATTTTTAGGGAAGTATCTATATTTCTGTGGGCAATCTTTTTTGAAAGCCAAGCCCCCTTCTGGAAATATATCTATAAGCACATTGGTGCCTGTCATCATCGCCAGCCACTCCTCCACCTCCTGTTCTCCACACTCATGCTTTTGGATGTGTGTGAAACTCAAACAGTTCGTTCCCTTCCTCACCAGCATCACTGAACATGGGCATCAGCAGGAATTTTGGCCAAACTGTTTCTGGCCTCGATTAGCATGGGTGGCCGGTGCCAAGGGGACGTGTGCTCTGGGGGGACCCACAGGAGGGTCAGCGCATCCCCTGCCAGCTCTTACAGGTCATGGGAAGCCATTCGTGGAGGTACCAAATAAAACAGATGCTTGGGTTCGTTACAGCTGTAGACAAACTCTTCCTAATATTGAGATTTTTTTTAAAAAAAGGAAATTAAGCGCAAATCATGCCAGCTCAGAAGGGCTGAGGGGTGCCCGTGGCAGAGGCCAGCTAACAGCACTACTCATTGATTTCTAACAGAGATTTCTGCTCTGTAACAAAGTGCCAGGGGACAGCAGTCTGCAAGTGTGACTCCTGCTTTGATGGCAGCACTCAGGACAGGCTTTTTTGTGCTTTTAGCAAATATGGGTTAGAGTTGCAGACTACGTCAAGACTTAGAAATTGAGAAAACTAAAAATTAACATTCAGTGAAGACAGAAGCCCAGCAGAAATGGATGGCAGAAGCAAATCAGACCTCTCAAGACACTGTTTCTGCATTGCATCATCTTTCATCAGAAACATAAACCACTGTCACACCACAGTGATCCTCACCCAAACGTCTGCTATCACTTGGCCGTGGTCTTTAAACTGGTGCAAGGCTACAGGCGTCTCCCTAATGCACCACCAGGGCTTGAAAAGTAGCTGTGAACTATAAATCAGAAAAGGTTATTTTTTAATTGCAGAAAGAAAAAAAACATTCCATTTCATACAGAAATACAGACACTTTACATGCAAAATAACTCCCATACTGGGCAAACTTCTGAAGCTAATTTCTTGTGACTGCACATCACGGTGAGATTTCCTGGTGCCTAATGAAGTGCGAGCTCCCACCTGGGCTGTTGGGAGACCTCACTCCCACATGGATTCTCTGAAGCAGGTCCCTCAATAGGGGCATTCATTTGGATTTCTGTCTCTTGCCACTCGCTTACCTTCACATGGCCTTCAGGAACCTGCTGCTTCAGAGAAATCCACTCCTCTGCCAGAAACGGACTCATCATCACAGGTGTTTCCATCATCTGGACAAAGACTGACGTTCAGCTATTGGAGACGAGGGAGACGCCGTGCGCTTCTGCATGCCCTTGCATACAGTACTGTTGAGAATCAACCTACTACCTCCACTCTGTTCCGCTTCTGGCTCTTTCCACAGAACCCCTCCTAGGTCTTCATGGTCTTTGTTCTCACGGTTCCCGGATGTGGGAACACTGACCCTACAGTACTCTATGCAAATAATTTTTACAATGTTAGCATATGTCAGTGTAAATGCAAGTGTAGACTACAGATTGCTTTCCCCACAGTAAACTTCTATGACAACCCTTTATTTCTGGCTTCAGCTAATGAGCTTCCACACATTATGTGGTAACAGGAAATGCAAAGGCCTTTGGAGCAAAAACCTGGAGGACATAGAGAAGACCTCCTTCTGCGATACTGAAGTTTTCCTATTAAGGCTGAAAGGAACGGCTTCTTTACTAATTGAGAGATAAAAACTCAACTTGTGCCACATCCAAAAGATTCACATCTGATTCCCATTCGTTCCAAAGAGAGAATGATACTCAGAATTTATGTACAGTAATGCATTTTAAGTGAAAGTTCAAGCCCACGGTACTGCACAGCATGCATGGATTCTGCTGGACTGAAAGACAGCAGGAAACAAATGCACCCATCTGGCCACATAAATCAATCACTGAAATCTGAAGATACACCCACAGAAGGGAAAAAATGATTAATAGATCTGTGATGTGTAAATTTTTATTTAACTCTAAAATCGCACTAAAAAGCGTGTTTTTGAAGAACGCCACGTCAAGGACATGAGGACTTTGTAATAGCAAGAGTCTTCTAAATCTGTCAGAATAGGCAGGGTAGATTAAAAGTGCACAATGAATCCTGGCGCAGCAGTTGGGAGGGTGGCTTCCCACCCGCGCAGGGTAGATGGTGCCACCCAGCGCTGGACACCATGGACCTCCCACTCTCACGGTGTGGCTTAAGTGATTCCTAGGGACTAAATATCATATGGCTTTTCTGTCTATCTCACTCTCTCAGTAGGTTCAGACCTTCGCTGCACCATAGCGGCTGTGCAGAAGCCGAAGGGCCAGAGGCTCTGCTGGCAGCTGAGCACTAAACCTGTGAGTTTCCTTTAGTGTGGGCACAAAAGCCCCCAGATACTGGAGAAAGCAGCCTGTATACTCTGCACAGAGCTCAGCGCCAGAGTGCAGCATGATTCTGTGCCTGATCTCAAGCTGCTTTTTCTGGCAAAGGGTCACATCTGGGGTGAATCCCTCTGAACAGAGACTTCTAGGCTGAGGGCTCGGAGGAGGCACTTCGGATCGGGTCACGATCTCCCTGCCCCCTCCGTCTGGCACGTGGGACATTTCTGCACCTTAGGTCTACTGACTCACCTTAAAAACAGCGCTGTAGTAAATCCATTCCCAGCCACATTTTGTCATTAAAAATGGAGCGTTTTGGCTGACTTTGCCTTATGGTTCAAGTATTAGCTCCTCGGAAGCCACATACCGCAGAGAGAAGCTGGGCCCTCATTAGTCACTTGCTAAATGAAGCCCTGACATTCAGTCTGTAGCACTGTGAGACAGCATCTCACAGGTTTGGGGTTTTATTTCTAAAACTTTGGACAACATTTTTGCCTCTCAAGTGTACTTTTCCCTGCCAATAATATGCTGGTGCCTTTTCAAGCATCTTCGTAGGTCACTTGGGAAGGAACACAACTGCGCACCAGAACATGGATGCAGCTGAATCTTTTGACACCATTAACGAGTTTTGTCATTCCACAGGAGTAGTAATTGCCTCCACAACATTTCGGGACCAGAAACAGCCATCTTAATCTAAAACAGCCTGTCTTACCAATGGGAAGGCCTTGAAAACACGGTCTTTTAAAATTGGCTGACACAAAGCTCACCCCTATCTCTATCAGCATTGCAATAAATAAATGATTACAGTCAAAGTACTGCCACTATTGTTATTAGCAGCCTGCAAGCGAAAGTTGAATCAGAAGAACACTGAAGAATGAAAATACTTGTAAAGTTCATTCTATTTCAAGTCAGACTAATTCCACTGGAGAACGTTACATACTCACCAGCACAACGTCTCCAGCCTTGGTTCCTGTCACTATGGGCATCTGATTTACAATCACCACCACATTTTTTGTTTGGTTTTTTTGTCTTCCTTTATTCACTGACTCCTGCAAACCTTTGGGAGGAGAAATGAAGACTACTATAGCAGCTTTTAAATTGACTCTTATATTAAGAATGTTATGTTTTTTATATCCGCTTTGAAAGGGTAATATGAAACTTATGAAATATTTACTAAGTGTGATGCATAAACAACAAATCAACCCTTTTCCATTAAATATTTTTTGTGAAAGATATTTTTAATAAAATACTGCAGCTTGCAATTTAATTACAATGAGTAATTAAAACTTAGAGGATAATCATTTTTGGCAAAAAGTCAGTTTTTGTTAAAATTTTAAGATAGAAAAAAGATGCATATTACGACCATAATACTGTTAGTAATTAAGATAAATGCATCAATTATTAAAGATGCAAACATGTCAAGCAAGCATAACTAATTATTTGAGCATGTTAACAGTTGTTTAATGTTAACAAGCAGTGAATTATTAAAGACCCCATGTGTCACATTTTGGACTGCATAAAATATAATGTTCTGGAAGGGTTTATGATTTTCAGGTTTTGCTTAGATCTTTCTAGTCAGATAAGCAATAAATTTAAGATAACTTGCATTTAAACTGTATTTCTAAAATAATTAGCTGTAATTGTATAATGAAATGTTGTATTTCTCACTTTATGAAGACTTCCAAATTCAGAAAAAATGATCAAACTATATCAATAGGTGCTCTATGCTGTAAATACACTATTTCAGTATGAGAGTGTGCAATTTCTTCATTAAAAAGAGATATATTTGAAAAGCTTAAACTGTCAGAGTAACAACTAAACTGGGGTGAAAGAGTGCATTTTATGTGAGTTAATGCTCGTATTGGTACCTGGCTTTGTATTTCAGTGGCTGAATACCATCCTTCCAAAGAAAGATCTGTAAAGATCCCCTCAGCCAGCTCCTGGTGACTGCGGTAAGGCAGCTGCTTTCCCACCTCCAAATGTCTGTTAGCGATCCCACAACATAGCACATGAGTAAAAACCCATCAGAATAGTTTAGAGTTGTACAAACTATCACTAGAAATCCTGAAACTCATTTTGTTCTCGTCGTGGTTTTGGGTAGGTTGGTGCTTTTGCGGGTTTTTTGTTTGGTGGGTTGGGTTTTTTAGTTTTTTTCTTTTTCTTTTTCTTTTTTTTTTTTTTTGCTTCTGTTTTTTAAAGACAAACATAGGCTTATTTTGTGTGAAAAGTCTTCTTTGAGCTGGACCTTCTTCCAGCGGACTGAAAACTAAAATCTTTATGTCTAGAGCATTAGCTTTTAAACCTTGAATTCTGGTGAGTCCCCAATGGATTTATTGCAAATCAGAGAAATGTCACAAGATCAGTGATTTGAATTTCTGCATATTTACTGCTATACTTTTCTAGCCCTACCGAACCATGTTGGCATCGCCCCTGCCTTTGCCCTGGCAAAGCTCTCTGGATTAACTCCTATGCTGGTAGTAACAGCAGCTGCTAATTTAGATTATTTTGACATGACCAAGGAGAAAACACATAAGCATTTACCACGGCACATCAAGGAGGTGACCCCTGTACCTTGCTGAGCTGCAGCCAGGAAGTTTGCTGATGGTCTTTGAACAGAGCAGACCTCCACCGCCAACGTGCCAAGGTGGTGGCCCCCTTCCCAGAGCACCATCCAACACCACCATGGAGATCGCCGGCTTGAATCCACGTCAGGGGGAGGAGAGGCCTGGGAGCACCAAGGAAACATTTGTTTGTTTGTTTTTTAGCAACATATTAATATGAATTAATGTTTGCAAAGCTCTTTGACATCTTTAGATGAAAGAGGATGTGCACAAATATTAGGCTGTTAATTGGGTGGCTGGAGGGTATGCAGACAGCGCAGACCCAGTGCAATACTTAGTTCTTCACACTAATGTTTAAAAATCTCTTCTGCCCTGCAATTAAGCAAAGTTTCAGCCATGCAGTGGGAAGACAGGTCTGACCTCCAAAAACTTGCAAGCAAAATTTACCCGTGGCAGTGAGGAAGAGCTCACAGAAACACACGCCAGCCACTCCGCCAGGCCTCGCTGCAGCACCACACCGGCATGAGAAGCGTGTTTCAGTAGTCCAGAATGGAGTGTCCCGGGCAGAGAGGACAGTGAAGTTTCCTTGTCATGATCTGTTTTCTAATGAACACAGCCCGATATATCCCCCTCTCCCAAGAATAACTAAAGGCTACTGCCCCAAAATGCAATTGGAGTTTATAAATCCAGGCCATCACAAAAGCACAAAGGTCAAAGCCAGACACACTGGTAGAAAAAGATAATGATAACAAAATTACAGGTAGTTTGGGCGAGCAGCACCTCAGGCTTAAGGCAACAGTGGGATTTCAGGTGCTGGAAGACAAGTGTGTCTTTTGCAGATAATTTACTGTGCTCAAACATACACAAAGGAAGTTTTGGGATCCTACTGGTCTTCTTTTTAGTTTACCTTATTTAGTATTTTTCCCCCAATTTTTCTTCCCGTTTCTAGGTGACCTCCCTCCTGTGACAAGGTCTCCCCATTATGACAGTGAGCTCTGATGATAATGTAGGTAACATTCAGACTGAGACCAAGTGCAGCAGAAAGCCATATTTCACTCCTGACCTTCAGCTCCCCCTCCAGTGCAATGCACACATTATATTTCCTTTCACTCATAGCAGGACCAGTGAAACAACGCCAGATGAAATAAGTGACATTTCCTTAGCTAGATACCAGAGATGAATAAAATAGTTTTGCCATTTTCGCTGGATGCATGATACCGGCCACACCACTTTGCTTAGCTCAGATTAGCTATTAAGATCCCTGCTTAGGAGAGGCAGGGAGAGAAAGGCGAGGCAGAGCCCACCCTGGCACACGCAGCGCTTTGCAGCCTGCCCGCGCTGCTACAGAGCCAAGGGGCTTTGGGAGGAAGCTCCCAGTGACGCCCCGGAAGGTTTTCCATCCATCCCTGTTATCCCAGCCAGAACAATACACCTGCTAAAGCGCAGGAAAAGATCCTGCTGTCGAGCCGCTCCGAAGCCCCAAACCCAAAATCGCGGGTTCTCTCATCTCCAGCACCAACTGCTGCACTACACAGTAGCGCTGGCAACGCTCCAGGCGTATTCCTTTATGTGTCAGGCCTGAATCTCTTCATATGTTAGGGTAGAGCTGCATGTACAGTACTTCCCTTACTTCCAAGGCGTTTTTGCCATCTGTTTCTATTATGGGAGTTTATGGCACAGAATACCTCAGACAGTACAGTATCTGTTTCTTTTCTGCGCTGCAGTTATGGTTGCTGTGCCGCTTTATGAACAGAATGATAAAACTTGGAACCTTCTTAATTCTCTCCTTTCCACCCCCATTTTTTTCATAGCACGTTGCAGAAATGGAAGGATTTTTTTTACAGTTCGTATTATTATGATGAGAAGTGATTTGAAAGAAAGTACGGAATTTATCAGGAAATGGAAATGTGACTACAAGGCAGCTTTTAAAAATCCTTTAATCATATCATGATTAAGAAGGTTTTTATATTGTTACTTCTATGTTCTGAAGTGTATAGAACTTTGTTATAAGCCGAAATTTGCTTTTTCTTTTTTCTTTCCTTTTTTTTTTTTTTTTTTTTTTTTTTTAAAAATGAGCTTACTTGGAATAGATAGTCTATCATTCACAGACATTAAACTCCTGCACTAAAACAGGGGCTCCACATGCAGAAGGGCTCCATGGATTTTCATGAGTAATATTTCACCATTCTTTGCGTTCCCGAAATCAAAACACTTACTTGAAGCAGTGTTGTGTCAATAAACCCATGTCCCCCGTCACATATTCTCTGAGAACCTTTCATTCCTTGAGGAGAGGAATTATTCTGTAAACTTTATATAGACATTTTTGTGATGTGGAGAGATATTATTTTTATGCAACAGTGTCACATTTTAACTGCATTTAGATGGTGAATGTTTGCAATCATCCTCATTGTCTCTAGCACATGAGGAGGCAGAGCTGTTGCACACTTCTTTAAAGAATGAATGAATGCAGGCTCATGGGCAGAAGATTAGATAGGTATGAATTTGGCAAAGAAATCAAATATAAACGCAAAGAAATATCCTATTTGCCCATGGCTGGCTTGATCACATGGTGACCATCTGGAATTTAGATCAAGCCTTCAATAAAATACAAGGGACCACACTTCTGCAGCACTCTCAATGATAAATTAATATCTGAGCTGGAAGTACTACAAGAAAACAGTGATAAAGAAGACAAAAGCCACATCTCACATACTCCAATTGCACTCCATTTCCTGGTGTTTCTTCACTTCCCCCCTCCCCCTGCCCATTAATATAAACATTATATGAGAAGTATAGTGAGAGCAATAAAAAATAAATGGCAATTAGAGCCAAGATCCAGAGCTAAGACAGGAGGAAAAAAGGAACAGAAACATTGGTCCTGATGGCCTTTTCCTGTTCCAATTTTTTTTAATGTTCTTCTGACCCTGATTAGATCTGCAACTTCTCATGTGAGGCTTTGAGATGAGTCCTATATTTAGATAAAAAAAGCTGTACCACAAGCGAACTGCCGAGCATGCAGGGAACCATAGATACTTTGCCATGTTTTCTGAACCACACCATTGCCTGTTATTTGCCCTCCTGCTGGCAGCTGACTTACCACGTCACCTCTTGGGTGCAACCTGCAAAACAAAAGCTCTGGAGCCCTCTGAGCTACTTCAGGAGGTCTCTGCCACCCGGAGCTGCTTGCATCCTCGGAAGCATCTCTCCGTTTACCACAGTACCTTGTCAGCAGGACAGCTGTTTTAGCTGATCTTAGCAAGCAGTTTCTTACCGGCTAATTCAGAGGCAATGCCTAAGGTTACCCCCAAAATCCAGAGCCTGGGCAGCCCTGAGCCCTCGTCTTGGAAGTACCAGCAGAGGCAACAGCCCGAGCCTGGTCCCTCATCACTGCACGGTGCCAGACACAGCAGGTGCTGTCCTCTCTTGTAGGCAGCACCACACTGGCCAATGCCTCAAGACAGACCAGCAAATTGGTTCAGCTGAAGACTTAGGAAAGAGAAAACATGTAAGTTTTCAGGTTCACCCTGAAGCCACACAAAGGTGGACCAAAGGATGCCCCAGGTATAAGCCAACCTGACTTTCACTGGTTCGGTAACATGACCAGTGCCCCAGTTCCTGGGGTTTCCTCCTCTGTTTAGCTGGGGGCTTTTTAGCACAACATAGAAGTCCTTCTCCCTCAACCCACCAGTTCACATTTCATTGCATCTTCCCACCACTTTCAAGCCATAGGTATTTATATGAGCCTTAAGAGCTCAGGAGTCACCTCCCTCCTTTGCCTTGTCCCCAGGGGATGGAAAACTGTTCTGTACCCAGCGCACACATGGTGAAGGCCATTATAAGGGGCGTAGAAACACAACAATGACCCCCTGCCACAGCTTCCAAAGATGGGGTACAGCCGGCTGGATGGCAGTATGAACCCTGACACTGGAGCGCTCCGGCACGGTGTTCCCAAGGTGCATTTCTAATACCTCTGGCATTAATATTTCTGCCACCTTTCAATATTCAGAACGGCAGAAGTAGTGAACTGTCCCAGTGAACTGTCCCGGCAGTATGGATCAGAACATACTTCACTGCGCCTTTATGCAAACCTGCGGACGCACGCGGGGTGTGCCTCCCACCGCAGCAGCTTTTGCGATGTCTGCTCAGGATTACAGATACTCTGTTGTGAGGCTTTTTTACAACTGAAAAGGAAAGGTGCTCGTTTTCCATGGATGGTATGGATGCACGTCCATTTGGCCCCCAGAGGGAAACACAAGTCCCTTCCTGCAATGGGTAAGGAAAAAAAAAATTGTAAGTCTATCAGAACAAAGGTAAAAAACAATCTCTGGAAAAAACAGGGGGGAATACTCTGTGTCTCTCTTTAGCAAATAAAGTGCTCAGACTATGTTTTAATTCTGCTTGAGCAAGGTAATACTCACATCTCCTGCAAATCCCCTTCAGCCCTGTCAGAGGACAGTTACGAACGCCTCTGTGGCAGTCACCTCCTTCCCTTCCCTTCTGTCACAGGACAGATTTTAAGAACTAAACAAATATTAGAAGTTAAAAAAAAAATAAAATTCATGAGCCCTTCAGTTTCATTTGTATTTTAGGTTTAAAGGAGTGATTTTTTGCTTGCTGTTCGGATCAATAGATTATTTCAGTAATAGAAATACTAATGTATTTAAATCTATATTTTTTTTCCTGCAAATCACCAAAAAGTCTCTCCCAGATTAGGCCTCCCAACCAACTGATTTAGTTATGTGTCACAGGAGCCTCAGTGTCTCATTTTTCTCTTTTCCTGGGCTGAAGGAAATGCTTATTGGTACTGTACTTTAAATCCCAGCCAATGGAAAGCAATGTTTCACCATTTATCTACCCCTGACACATTTTTATGTAAACTGTTGCAAAGGGAAGGGATTCAGATGTTTTACCAACTCCACTAAAGTACGAATAAAAGGCAACCAAGGTTCAAAGAGTTAAATTACCCAACAGTTTCCCCCATTGTGCTCGCCCCCCACCCTGAGCCCCTCTCTTCTCTCTCAGGGCTATGCTTGATTTATGGTGTGATCCATCCCTGTTGGGAGTTGACAGTCACTTTCATTTTCTGGTATTTTTTTTCCTTTCGCTGCCAAGGTCACCAGAGAGAGGGCCCTCCAAGTTTTCTGCATTCGTCCTCCTTCACCCTTCCACCGGCTTGGCCTCATGAATCATCCCGTCTTCACATTGAACTCCTGATGCTTCTCTTCCACCAAACTGCCCGACTTCCGCAATTTTTCTTCATTCTCACTAACAATTTGGTAATGAAATATTGATTTTTAGTTAGATTCAAATAGATGTTATTAAGTTTGCATTGATAAATCGTTCCCTTTCTCAGGCTGGAAGTACCTCAGTCAAATTCTAACTGCGCTTTCATACCTGGTGATGTATTAATTTGACATATTTGTCACCCAGGCTGCCTGGCTCAGAGTTAGAGGAGAGCGTCTGTCCTAATTGCTGCTATTTCACAGAGAAGGTGTAATTCTAGCTGATTTCTTCCAAGGATTTTAGTCCTAAAATAAAATGTTTGCAAATATTTTCCGTGGGGTTTTTACTGGGAAAACAAGCGAACAGACACTTTTTTCCAGAAGGGAGAGGTAGGCATTCAACAAAAGCACGAGCCAATTAATGTTACATGTTTTCAGTTAATTTTGCTAATTGGAATATATTAAATATCAATGAATTTCCCATGGATTCCAAGACAAGTAAGCAGTTCTTTTAACCCTCCTTGGTGAGAACTATGGGATATGTAAGATTTTTAAAAATCAGCTAAAAAAACCAACTGCTCCCTTAAGTGGTTAAACAAAGCGAGCATTGCCTGCACATACCCGGTACAGTAACCCCTCCGTCAGAGTTGAAGGTGGGACACAGGCAACGCCAGGCGGCAGAAACCGTGTCAGCATTGCATCATCTTTCACCTATGCAGGGGATAAGGTTCCCGGTCCCAAGACTTCACCAAGGGCAAAAACTGTGATCACAGATAGAAAGACAAATAACTTATGCTGAAAGAGAGACATGCACTTGCCCCCTCTGAAATGCCCAGGCCTTGTTCTCCACTGCAGAACTGCTTCAAAAATAGCTGCTGCTGAACCCCCTGTGCCCCCCGCACCGCCTGTGGCCAGCGGTGCCCGGTGGCAGAGCACAGGGCAGAGACCACGGAAATTCAGCTCCGATCCAGATGGCAGAAGGGGAGGGAAGGACACACACGTGCTTATTCCCACTCTGTGTACATCTCAAGTAACAATTAGTTTTAAATTACAGACAACTCAGTTAAAAGTTTAGATGGAGGTTTGCACCTGCATCAATTTGAAGGCTGGAATTTCAGCCGGACCGCAATCTGAGCTGCCACTCTGTGCATGTCATTCTGCACCTGTAAAAATTCCACCTTCCCAGTATCCCTGCAGCAGATACCAACGTAAGTCCTTCATACCATAGCTACAAAAATGAATCCCGTATTTACTGTGACTGGATAAAGCACAAGTGTGGTTTCTTACCCACTAAATTAAAAGCTACCTGCTGAAAAGCCAACCTCTAAAGAGTATTAGGGGGAAAAAAAAAAAAAAGAAAAAAAAAAAGTCAGCAATGTGTTACTAACGGTCCTCCAAGAGGAGTATCGAACTCCTGTGTGCTGACTGATTTCAAGAAACAGGCATTGATGAATAAAGCCCAACTGCTTCCTATGCTCCTGTGTCACACCTTTTTATTTACAAAATAATTTAAAGAGGTGATTCTTGGAAATTAGCTTTCAGAAGTTCAAATCAATTTAGTTGGTGCCTGCTGAAAGCTTATTTTCAAAACAAAAAGTTCCAATAAAGGAAATGTTTTTCAAAACAACAAAACTCCAATTTAGAGCAGACAAAATATTTACTGCTCATGAATTTAACTTCTGGTGTTTAACATGTTTGCTGTGTTCCCCATGCTACATAGAGTGAGGTAAATGCAATGTTTTAGTGGCACTGGTAGCTGCTGACTCCACCCATAGCTTCCATTGCATTTCTTAAAATAAAACAAACTGGAAAAAGGATATAACAACATAAACCAACCTTCAGTACCTCCCCCTCCACATTGATACTGTAATAAGACTGTTTAAATGAATCAGACAGCAGAAGGGATGCATAGATTTCTCTACTCATGTAAGTTCATTCGTTCTTCTTGCATTCCTCCTCTAACACACTTCTAGGATTATTTAGTGCAATAAGTAATTATCAATCCGCTTTGGAAAGCCATTATACATTTACATACTCTTCAAAGCTGCTGTTACTTTTATTGTTTCTAATGCCAAAATGGGAATGTGAGACAAGAGCCTCTCTAAGAGCAGGTTATAGTGAGTTCAGCGTGCAGAATGCAGTTTGTAGGATGCATATGGGAATGAGTCATTTCTGAGAAACATAAAACTCTGAGTTATCAAACCTTTTGCTAGTCAATTATTTTTCTTTACTATGCTTGCTAGTAATGACAACTGCTATAAGAAGCGTGCTCTGCGGTAGCATTTCTACTAACTGTTATTAATCCGGTGGAAAGCAAAATGTTACTGGACCAAAGCATCCCTCTTAGAACCAAAAAAGCACAATAATTCAGAAGGTAAAGATAAAATTCAGATATTTGGGGAGTCTTCCTTTCCTTCCACTACAGGACAGGTATTGCAGAACACAAAGTGAAATAACCCACCAGAAAACCCCAGCGAAGGGAGTAGCTGAGCAGGAGCGTGACAGACATGCTGTCAGAGCCTGCTTACCAGCACAAGCAGATAAATATGCACTTAGGGAATTAAAACATATATACACGTACAAACAATATTGACTGTAATGGCCTTTTGGGTCCATCAAGTTCTAATAATATATGTTAAATATGGAAAACTGGCAATGCTAGATTATTACAAGGTATTTAGGAGTAATTCCTGCCAGGTGAGCAGCCAGCGGCAGTGTCACCCTGCCGTGGACCACAGCAAGAGGGTTTCTCCTCGGAAGGCTTCTCCCCTGGCAGTGGGTGGCTCAGGTTAGTACAGGGCTGCTACTGACTTCTGACAAAACCAGTGTTCGCCTCTACGCTCGGCCTCCCATGCTCCACACACCACAGTTCAAATTCCCAGTGAAATCTAGAGCTGGGTCAGAAGCCCAAACTGCTTCCCAACCCACAGCATCCTAGCACATGGGTAAGAAACCCCAGGTACTGATAGGCACCCTGAAAGCACATTCACAGACTTCATGGGACTATGTGGCAAAGCACAAGGTGCACTTTGGCATTTGCTCCTGCCTACACAATTGCAACGTGGTATGTGTACAGGTGATGCTGTAATTCACCCTCATGGAGCACATTTTACATGCCTAATGCTAAAGCACCAGTCCAGACATCTGAGATAATGCAGCAGAAATTGAAATACTTACAGTGGAAAGGTTCCCCCATTGCTGCCAGTGTCCCTGGTGCTGGCCTTTGCTGGCCTGCCATCAAGATGAAGGGGAAGAGCTGCTGTCAGCAAGGCTCTGCCTCCTGCTGCTGCTGAGCACAAGGTTTTTACATTTTTCCCATTAGGTGACACCTGGGAAGTCTTCTAGGAGAAATGTTTATGAATTCTAGGAGAAACTGCAACATCAATAGCACCACTGTATCTCTTCATGCTGCATCCAAGGACCAGGGAACAGACAGCCCTTCACATGCACCATGGTCTGTAGAAAATCCAGACAAGGTGGAAGGGTCATCTCCTCAAGGTTTCTACTATATGAAATACTAGGTCAGACTACCTAGCAATCCATTTCTTGTCTTACAAGATTTTTGGTTTGTTTCAGAAATTAAGTAAAAAACCCTTACCATAATCTGGTAGGGACATGTTGATTCAAGGAAGCAGCTGCTGAATGAGCCAGAGATGAAGTAAACAAAGCTGATAGCAGCATTATCCTGTGCCCCCTTAGCAATGAAAACGCAGATTGGGCTAATTGTCAGTAAAAGAAAATATTCTTTTTCATTTTCTTGGCAGGTACTTCAGCTTGGCTGCTTCAAGGAAGCAGCTGAAAACTCCCACAGCTAGGACCTTCCTTCCTGAGCACCTCTTGTGTCATCTCCTACACAAGAAAAGGATTTCCCTTTCTTCCCTCTGCAGTCCCCCTTTCTTCCCCAAGCACTTTCCCTTCTCCTTACAACCCGTTTTTCCTCCATCTAGCCATGATTCTTCACTCTAATGAGAAGTAATTAAGCTGAAAAGTACCTGTGAGGGCTGGAACCACCCTTTGTGAACCCAGACCAGCCAGCCAGACTTGTATTCACATGGTAGCGTTGCTCTCAAGGAAAGAAAGATATGGTAAACAGATTGGAACTTACACCTGGTGAAAACTGGAGCAGTTTCCATAGGAAAGATGTAGGATATTTCCCTTCTGGTTCCCCAGTGTAACCAAACCTGTGGTGCATAGTCTGGGGAGCAGGAAAGCTGAGTTAAGATTCCCTTAACGAACAAAGCTGGGCATCGAATCCAAGTCCCCACATTCTTCTGGCAGAATACCCCAATTAAGCTGCTTGGTAAAAACATCATCTTTTGTGATGCTGATCCTGTTCTAACCCTGCCCCATATGCCAGGGAAACTCAAGATAATCAAGGTTCATCTTTAAGTTTTGCTCAGGGCATAAATTCTTACTGCTCCTCTCTGCCCCTCTTCAAAGCATCCCACATAGAAAAAAAAATAGTTTTCCTTGGGGTAACGCTGGCTGTCAAGTCATCGTTAGCAACAGTCTCTCCACATGAGATGAGGTTTTGGTACATTCACTGATAGTGAATGCAAGGAGCAAACAGTCACGACCCAAGTACGTTACTCTATGCCCGTCTTTCAGAAGATCTCAACTGGAGATTTGGTGGTAAGAGAATTAGACACCAATTAATAGTCAACATATATAAACAACATATATGAACAAACACAGCCTTAAGATCAAACAGGTATTAAATTACCTCCAAAAGCAATTAGTTCACTGTTACTGTGATTGCAGTCAGAAACAGGGCAATTTATTGTTCTCTATTTTAAACATTTAATATCAATGTGCTTGCCTTGTGAATGTACCAACAGCTATTCTGAATACAAAACCAAAACCTTTCAAAAATGCTTAATTACACTAAGTTTTCCATTACTTCTTACAACTTCACCACCATTCCTCTTTCCTTAAGATCTTTCTTCTGGTGCATTTTTTTTATGCTATTAGTGCTGTCTATAAAATATGAATCACAATTCCATGATCGTCATAAAAATCATAAAATTCTATGCCTGCCATGAAAATATTACATGATTTATTTTTGTGTGAAGTACATATTAAATCTAAGTATTGGAATGATATTTTGCCTCCTTGACATCAAGAACTTTAAAAGACGCACAATTTCTACTCAATTGCTATTATGTTAGGTTTCCTTCTTTATTTTAAAACAGATATTTCAGAAGCTATTTATAGATCGAGGTTAATATTCATATTGCCATATGCTGTACAGTATTTGCTCATACACCCTCTTCATTTTTATGACATATGGTTGCTGCATTATACACGGCATTCTCCTAATGTATTGCATATGCATATAACATTTGATACAACAGTGGGTATATACACCATACATTTTCTGCTAGCATTTTTTGAACTGATAGACAAGGTAGCTCCTCAGCTGTGCTCATTGCAGGAGAAAAGGTGTGGTCATAAATGCACTAGAGCTCTCTGCTTTGGATGCTGGTATAAACCCACACCCAAAACACCAGGGAGACAAAAAGCAACATAAATGGAGAAGGAGAGGAATCTTCTCTGGTGGCTTTAGGATCTCTCCACACTCACAAGTACATACAGCAGCCTTCAGTGGCTTGGTCTGAGAGGTCACCATATGGGGGTCTTAAACTGCATATCAGGCTTAAGCATCCCACTGTTACAACCCAAGGGACATGTTAACAAACGGCAGGATTTTTCCCCTCTTGTGGACACCAGAAGTTTAAAATTGATTTTATCGCCTTCAGCTGATAGGTTCTTAATCTCACATCTTAATGATTCCCATATGCAAGGTACTGTCACTAGATCTAAGCAAAATTATTCTACAAAGAGCCTTCGTTCCAGTTAAAAAAAAATACAAATATGAAAACAGGGAAATAGCTTGCAAATTCCCTTCCACTTGACTGCACCATTTGCATTGGTAAAAACAACACTAAAAAATTAAAATCTGAGAATACTGAAACATTAAAAAAAGACCCAAACCTGAAGTTTTCTTTGTCATTACATTCTGTTTTGAAAGCTAAAAAAAAAGAAACAAAAATCAAGTCAAGGAAGCAAAAGAAAAAAAAAATTGACTCTGAACTATTTATCTACTTTTAGCATTGCCAAGGAATGGAAACATCCGTTATTCACACAGCTCTAGTCATCATAGCACTCTATAAAGTTCAGTGGTCACAGAGCACTCAAGAACTAATAATTAGTTTTTCCTCTTTTTAAGCAGAAAAAAGCCCTTATGCTAATAATCAACAAGTACGTAACATTTTCCATTAAACCTTCCAAGGTTTGACATGACTACAGCATTTTAATGCTGCGACCCATGCTTTGTTGAATATTTTTTGCAGCTTTTGCCCAGAACAAGATTCTTGCCATCGCTGTGTATCCCAGCCTTGCTGCCACCAACGTTTGCCAGGCAAGGGCAGGGCTTGTTCTTTCAAGAGAAGACTTCGGTCTGCATTTCTGAGAGCTTAACTACAGGATCACATCCAAAGTTAAGAGGGAGAAATGAGCGGGGAAAATGTGACTTACGCCAAACACTTCCTCAGGACTTTGCCTGTCACACCTTCAACAGAAACGGAGTTATTTACTATTGACAGAGAACAACTTCTTCCTGGTTTTGCAGGAGCATCCTGCTCCTTTCCAAGTGGGCATTGCATACTGCCTTTGTCCTTCCAGTCCTGCTCCTTTCCACTAATTCATATCAAAAAATAGTATTAATAATAATCAATATCAATAAATATCAGTTAAGAAGGCCTCACAAGCCTTTCAAAAGACACAGACATCGCAAACACAGGTGCCAGCCTTGCAGAACCAAAAGCCCCCTGTTTTGCCAAGGGGGGGAAGGTCTTTTGGGCTGCTTTCATGGGTTTCTGGTGATTCCAGCAGGAGCAAGGAGCACAACTCGGCCTCCGCAACACAGTTCAACACCACACAATCTGACAGCCTTGTATGCGTCAAATTCCCAATTCAATCAATAGGAACTTTTATAAAAGTGGAGTAGAAAGTACTCACCCTGGAAAAATTTGAATCTGTAGTTCAAAGGTTTATGAAAGTCTATTGACTTTAGTGGACTATGGATTGCATTCCTAGGACCTGGATTCAAAAAGGCAGGCAAGGACAAAACCTGCTTTTCTTTCTATACAGATGATCCTTATAAAAATACACTCCTATAAAACAGTTCCAATACCTCAAATGCACACCCCCATCCTCCAGTCCAAAGGCCATATAATTAAGCCATCTGATATTCAGATGCTTCCCCGCCCCCACCACCTCCTGTCAGAAACAATGAAGAAATAAGCAGATTTCTTCTAGAGCCATAGGCTTTAACTACTGCATCATGTATAGAGAACAGAAAGGAAAGGCTGCACAGGATGCAGAAACCATGAAGAAAAGTTATTAAAGATTTAGGAAAAAGAAAAATCAATCAAGGGAGATACACAAACCTGATTAGGAAAGAAAAGATTGTATGCTCCTATATATAAATATATATATTTATAGGCATGTTAACGGGTGGCTGGTTCTTCTAAGATTAAAGAAAATAACCTAAGGTTAAATATCCTTTTGAGTTCCTCTGCTACCATCTACAAAACTGGAAACCTGTTTGCCATGGCTTCAAGCAAAGGACTGATAAAAGAATATTTTTGCAGCTAAATTCCCTCTCTTTCCACCAGCTCCTGAAGTCATGAGACAAATTCACTTGCCAGAAACTGATTGAGTACAGGGGATTTTTCCAAGTCTCTTTTCTGACCCAGATTTGTGTCTTTGTGCTTTCTGAACAGATGGATAAGATGATCATTCTTTAAAGATCCCAACTTAAATGAAAATGTGTTTAGTGGTTCCAGTGCAGGGAAATACAGTAAGCCATTAAACCATGACAAATTTGACACACACAACAACTTCAGGGAAAAGAGGCCAAAAAAATGGAATGTCTCCCTTACCAAAGCAGAAACTGAATCCGAGTGATTAAAAAAAGCAGCGAGGGAGATAAGAAAACAGCCATCCTTCCCCTCCAGGCGTACACCACAGCCTACCGCGGGAGCATCACAGCACACTCCTACCAGCTACCCCAACCCCATCCACCAGCATCACCGAAATTAGCACACAAATGCCAAGCTCCCTATTAAAGAGATAGCAAAGCTCCCTGGAAAAGGTAATGAGACACATTCTGCTAAGTACTTGCCCACAATTCACAAATGAATACAGCTCGGCTCAGCTAAAGAAAAAAAAAAAAAAAAAAAAAGAACCGAGACAACAAAACCCCACTGAATTGTGATTTATAGTAAATCTCTGACATTTTTATGGTTCTCAAACCAATAATGCAAGAAGAAACAGCAGACAGTGAGTTCTTGGCACTGGTATTGACTTCAAGGTCAGTGGAGCACAGAAACCCATTGGTTACTGATAAAATGGCCTCTCCTCCACCCAGCTGCTTCTGGTTTTCAGCGGAGAACTTCTTGGAAACCTGCAGGTGTTTGATATTTTGTGGTACTTAGCTCCCCTACTGCACTTGATAGAATAATTACTTTGTTTAAACTTTTCAATCAACAGAATTTCTTCTTCCCTTGAGCCTGGAATTGCTTTATTTAGTATGAAGACTAAAGAAAGAAGGTTAACAGCCTTTAGTTATTCACATCTATGCAGGAGTCTTTTATTCTTGAATCAAAAATGGTATTGCTATTATTATTCTTTTAACTCGTATGTAAGGGTAACATGATTGTGTCTGTAAGTAAGTGCCATACTGAATTTAATCATGCTATTTATTTGCTTTGAATTATCCTGTATTCATTTTTTCTGTACTCTTAGGCATCGATAAAGTGGTTCTTACTATTACAGTAAATTAAATGCACTTTAAAAGATTATCTTTTACATTTGTCATAACAAGAATTTACATCAATGTTTTTCTCTCTTTAAGTGGGTATAAAGAACTCGTATACATTTTCTAATTTATTGTGTAGTATTTATTACACGAAGAATGATTTCTTAACTAATCACAACTCATTAAAATCACAAATTATTCCCAATAACCCATGGTAAAAGACCTCTTGTATCAGGAACAGAAAAACAATCCAAAGATTTTTAGTGAAGAAGCATAACTCATCCTCTGCCACTTTTCCTGGATGAAATTAAGTATTTCAATATGCAAAAACTCTATGGGAAGTAACAAGCCTTCAGAGGAGGGGAGAAACCGCATGAAAACAAGTGGCAGGAAGGATGGAGGATGGGTGAGAATGGCACATCTTGGAGCAGAGGAGGAAAATGGAGGTGGGATGCCACGTGCAGGGGAGGAACATCCAACCTCTCCTCCGCCTGCATCCCTCTCTCTGCGGATTCGCCTTGCTCGTCCCTCCCCACTGGCTGCGAGCAAACAGCGTGCTGGGGGTTTCATGGCCAGCCTTTTGCAGCCCCGCGCCACATTGCCTAATGGCTACCACGTAATTATTGTGCTCCGCGGAGCAGGCAGCCCCCTAACATAATGTATGAACTGCACAAGAGCGTTCTTCACGCAGATCTACAGAAAGAGCCATTTAAATCTTAGTTGTTAAATACTGCATTCAGCCTGCCAGTTACTCGCCTTTTTCTGCTTCAGATATGTGGCGTCTTCCACATGTTTAGCGCTGAAGCAGGCATTTGTTTGGACTATACGCCTCTGTGTACTTTTTTAATGTAATAAAATTGACAGATGACTTCTTTTTGCAACAGGTTTGGTAGAAGAAAATGTTTTTTTTCTTGATGGCTGTTTAGACAGCAGTCTTAAAAAATGACTAGTCACTAAAATTCCTCATGCTCATTTCATATCGTGTTGATTCATATTAAATTCATGACAACAAAAAAGCAACTTGAGGCACTTTTGGAAATGACCACTCTTTAGTGCTTCTCTCCTCCAGGCTCGATAGGCCCAGAGTCCATAAAGCTGCCTGCTGTCTTGTGTCATGAAAAGAAACAGCTTTGCCTGGGAATGCCATTACTGTGTAATGAGGCATGCAGCAAAATATACCTTCAGCAGCCACTTGATGAAGGCTTGCTGACACACCAGACCAGACAGAAATGGTTTTTTGTGTGTTCTTCCTTATTTTGTCCATCAATCACATCATTAGTCAAAGCAGACAGCCCTGTCAGCTGGGCACAGATGCAGACTGGCAGGCGATCAGTGGACAGGTGTTAGAGCTCTCCCAAAACAAGATCTCGAAATGAGAAAAGGAGCGAAGACCTTGTTCCAAGGGCTGGAATGTCAATATATTTAAATAAAAAAATAATAAAAAAAAGCCCCAGCACCCACGAGGGGAAAAGTTCAGAGGGGATGCTCAGAGCCACTGCACAGAGACTTTGCGAAAAGTTAAAAGGAGCTGCCACTTTGCATTACATTTTCATTTCTGCCCGTATTAGCCCGTGTCGGTGGATAACAGCGACGTCCAGCATTTGCTGTTTTGAATAGAGTCTAAAGGACATTATGTAAACAGTATTGTACTTCTGTTTCATTAGGAAAATCCTCCATGGCACATGGATTTATTTGTCCGAGGCTTCTGTCATTAAGCTGAGACACTAATACCCACAACGAGCATATATACTTTCAGTTTGACGTGCAAAATGGCAGAGGGCTACACGAGGGATCTCATTTTCATTATAAGAACCAAAAACATAAACACAGCAAGATACATCCAAAGTGCCCCTGGTCACGGGGAGTGCTAATCACACAGAGGCAAACCCCATGCCTCCTAACTCCTTACGCAGGCAAAACCCCCACCGCCCCCACCCTGGGCTGCCCTCTGCCCGCCTCTGGTGTGGAGCCCGCAGACCCCGTGCAACACTGCACGTGGCGATGTGCGCGGCGGCCACCGTCACGGGGCTCCCGCGGCGTGCTCGGGGGCTTGTGGCTCTCTTTGGAAGGGTGGCCGGGGGGTGAACCCGCTCCTCAGCCCCAGACACGCTTTGCTAAGCAATTTGAACAGCATCATCTTCCTCCAACCTCTCAGCCGTCGGTTTTATTCCTGTAAACTGGAGCTAGTTGTCTCCTGCAACATTTTTGCATGGGTACTTTAAAGCAAAGGGTGTTTCATTTCCTTCCCATCCTCTCCAGCTAGGTTTTTGTCTGCAGTCACACTTTGAATTCTAGAAGGTTTTTAATAATGAGTCTGGCTAATATTGTTTCTGAACAGCTTTGTATGCATCGTGTGCTCTTTTTGAGTAATATTAGATAATTCGTCAGCTCCTTGTCACCAGGCACGTGATAAATCTCCAGCAGAATCTCATTGTTCTGAGTCTAGTCCTTCTCCCAAACCTGGGCAAAAGGGTGCTCTTGTGAGGTCCTAAACAAAATTCTGGAAATACAATTTTATCTATAATGTGCCTCTCTCAAACTTGCTATGGCTGAGTTGGCCAAACTGAATGAAAAGACCTTTTTATTAATCCCAGCTGAACCCAGCTCCATAGAAAAGCAAGCAGCAAATCCTCTGCTAAGATGAGTGGGAGGGAATGACCCTTTGGGAAGAAAACTGTCAAGAAAAGGGTGCCATCAGGACCACGCAAAAAGGGCAAAGATGTTAATGACAGCAGTGTAATAACTGAATAACCTGGGCAGGGATACCAGCTCCAGCTGCGGTTGGGTTTAGTCTTATTTTAGCAAGAAAGACAAGCCCCTGGAGTGCAGTGATTTGAACAAAAAATCAATTAGTGCTAATTCCCAGGGATGTGGAACCAACCAAAGAGCTAACCAGCTTCTCACTGACAGAAAACAAGTTTGCCAAAACCATGTCACTTTTCAATTAAAAAGGATACAACTGATAAACTAGAAACCTTCCCCTTTAGAAACAGAGGTAAAGTGGCTTGGGGAAAGGGACAGCAAGTCAATTGAACAGAAGACGTGCACAACCCGCAGCTGGGAAGCTGCAGCGGTAATTAAGGTGTCTAGGTGGGGTCACAGGGTTTGGTTCAACTTTTGTCTCCCACCCATTGCTGCTCTCTCTAAAACCCTGCAATTACTTGAGGCTTTCCTATTTCCCCCAGGTCTTCACTGTCCCCTTTCTCTCTTTGCCCCTTTATTTGTATTTACACTCCATGTTATTTTAACCCCCACTAACCCATTATCCTCCCTTACCTCTTCCTCTGGATTTTATTCCTTCTTCCCATCTTTAACCACCTCTAACAGACTCATTTCTTGGCGTTAATACCTGAAAAATAGGTTTTAATTAAAGCAGAAAACCACAAACGTACATACATTGCATTTAAATGTACTGATGTACTGAAAATAACGTAGGAAGCATGCCCACTCGTTCTCTATCCAGTGACCATGGGTTCCGACATGCTGCCAGCACACTGACCTGTTTGAAGACCTCGGGCCCATCCGTTCCTGGGTCACTGGAAACACTGGAGACACTGCTGCTCAACCACAGCTCGTTCTGAGAGCAGAGTGGGGAGCAGATCAAATGGGGTTTCACACCCACTCTCTCTGTGCCCACCCATGTCTCCTCTGCCCCTTCCCATGTCTCCTTGAGCAGGTGTGGGCTGTGTCTCTCCACAACACCTTGCTTATGGCAATGGAGGCACTGCCCATCTCCTGCGGGGATTTGGGAAGCCAGGATCAGACCCTCGCCCGCT
This sequence comes from Falco naumanni, assembly GCF_017639655.2. Taxonomy (NCBI): domain Eukaryota; kingdom Metazoa; phylum Chordata; class Aves; order Falconiformes; family Falconidae; genus Falco; species Falco naumanni. The sequence continues at coordinate 13,132,502 of NC_054068.1, forward strand.
GCCGAGCTGGAGAAAACTCAGGTTCACCATCATCCCAGCAGCCCACCGGCAGCAGGGTGAGCTCAGAGCCTCTGCTGCAGCAGGCTCCGGACTCAGTCTGCATCCTGGCTGGTAGCAAGGAGATCCACTTCACAAACATGAAGATTACTCATGAATCTGAATTCTTGCAGAAAAGCAGAGCTTCTGTGTATGTGAGTGGACCTCGCTGGATCCCAGCGCTGCGGTAGGCACAAGCTGCAGCAGTTGGTACGCTGCTGATGGGCTCTGGGGTGTGCACTCAGTGAGTTGCGATAGCTGACTTCTCCTGGTGCAAGCCGGAGCATGACAGTACACACAGCTCCAAATTTTACCCAATGGGATTGCCCTGGAAAGAGAAGGTTCCTGGTGAAATGTCGAACTAACCTGGATTTTAACTTGCGTCATCACTGTCTTTGCTCACCTACCTTAGGAAAAAAAAAAAAAAAAAAAGTTAAAAAAGGAAGGTCCATTCCACTTCAATAAATAATAGGCTAGAGGGAGGGTGGAGGGAGGAGGAAAGGAAGAGAAATTAGGATCACTGAAAGGTCAGGTGCCTTTATACAGCACAAGGGAAAAGGAGCAGGCTTTCAGATCTTTCCAAGAGCTGACCTTTCTAGAGATGTGCTCAGCATGAAGGGGGTAATACCTGATACAGAGCCTCACGTCTACCTTTAAATAAGAATTAAAGCCAGGTATGTCTCTGGAGATACCATTAATCTAACGAGCCTTTAGAGGCCACTGTTGTGCCAAACAGACCTGGGTGGGATACGTTTATCTGGTAAAAGAAAAGAGTGGTGCTTAAAGAAGCATTAGTCCACCAAAGTTCTAAGCTTTATTAATAAACACTGCTAAATACCCCTTTTCCTGGAGAGTGGGGAGCAACAGCCATTAATAGTTTTGTTGCCCAGCTTTTAACTGTGTGCACATTGGCTTCAGCCCTCTGGATGTCCCGGAAAAGTCCGAGGGAGTGGAAAGGGTGAACGTGGCGCGTGTACCTACCGCTGCCGATGGCCAGGGTCTCCTGCTCCTATGGAAACGGCTGCGCTCAAGGACCTCGGATCTCACAAGAATGGAAGGAAGAAAAATAACAGCTGACCTTCACTCCAGCGCTGGGTACCCGGGGTTTAAAACAGATTTCTTTTGCGATTCTGAACAAAGTGTTTATTCCCCAGTTGTGACATGGAAGTAGCTTGGGGCTAGTTTGTTGGCTGAATGGATGTTTAAGACTACAGATGCTCCTATGTGATGGCAGCAGGGATTACACAAGGACTTGGAGTGAATTCCTTACGTGGGGAGTGAATTCACTGAGATGACAAGGTGTGCTTGAAATTTCCAGGTTCGTGCAACACAAACTTCAAGCAAGTCCTCACTGGGTTAGAGCCTTTGGTGGCTTCAGCTTGTCACTTCCAAACTTCATGATGAGCCTAAGCCTGCTGCGAGAAGGCACCAGGTGAAGTTAATTGGCCAAAAGAACATGAGAAGAAAAGCAGGGTCGGCTCAAACTGTGCATCTTTCCTGCTATATTTGTGCTCCAGTGGCAGCATGCAAAAATATGACATATTCCCTTGCTTCTGCAGTCTGGATCCTGTCTCTGCAGCATTGTCATCGATCTCTTGTTCTACATTAGGCTCTTAGGCAGCCCATTGGGGTCGATTTGTCAATAATTTCAAAGGTTATTCAAACGTTCAAGCTTTATTGTGATTCTTAATGGATCATCTCCATAGAGCAATTTAGAAGTGTTGGAGAAGGAAGGTTATGCAGCAACAGAGAGGAGACAGTACCAGGCTGGTGACAATGCTGCTGTAACATTGCATGCTACCACCACTACACCTTACATACTCCGGCCACCGTGCTAGATCCACACATAAGTTACATGCGTCAATAGTTTCAAGGAAGGCACCAATCGCTGTTGTGATTCAGGAAGGAGCAGAACACAGAATTAGTAAAAAACATTAATGTGAGCAGAAAGGCACCACCAACGTGGTTGGAACTCAACAGTGTTGGGTTATTAGTAGTCTTATAAACTGGAGGACAGAGCTTGCTGTTCTCAAACCTGCCTGTTAAATGAGAAGCATGGATTCAGGAAAAACCCACCACAATTTAACATGAACTTACCAATGCCCTTCTTGAAGTATGGAACAAATTCATGACAAATAGCAAACTCCTGGCTTCAAGAGCTTCACCTTTTAAAAGCACAAAGAAATACTTAACATCTCCATCCCACCCCCTGACTAAAAATGCTTCAGAAAATTGACCTAATTACTGTGCCAACTCATCGGTTTGAAGCCAGAAATAACCTCAGTGAAGCTAATGGAATTAAGTCAACAAAAATGAAAGGTAGTTTTGGCCCACTGGGACCCAAACTATCAAATGAAAAACATTTGGCATCAAGGTGAACTACATTCAGTTGGGAGGGGAAAGAGGAAAGCACAGGGCACAGCCTGGCTGTGTTCAGGAAGCAGGAGCAAGGCAAAGTGTCAGTTCCCTGTCTACGCAAGTCCCTTCAAAGCGGGAGATCTGCCACAGCTCCTGGTCACACTAAAAGCCATGACAAAACTCTCGCTGAATTTATCAGACCTGCTGTTTCATCTAAAGTGTCAGCGTCTGGGTTTTTTAAGTGGTCTTAAGCTAGAGTATTTCATCAGTTGAGAGCTGCCAGATATAACAGTTATGTTGGGAGGAACTACAGATTTTATCTAAACCATACAATTACCTTTAGAAAATATATATTTTTAAGTTTATCTATATCTGTAGAGTACACCCAATGCACCCTTCAACCAAATAGGCTTTTGTCAAAGTCATCCCAGAATATCAAGTAGACGTCAATCAAATTAATCTTTAAAAAATAAGAACTTTTATACTAGAACCACTGAAAGGAGCTATATGGTTAGCACATAGAGGCACACCTATTTTTTTATATCTATCACATTTTATTAACTCATATGTTCACAATAATGGTTTTATGAGTCTAAATATCAGCTGTACACTAGGGCATGGCTAGTGTTGCCTTCCCAAATAAACAAATCCAGCCATTTTCACATTCAAGACGGCAGCATCCCACTGCTTAGAAAAGTTTTAATATGAGAGAGCAGCAAGACAATATATACTACAGTAACTATGCTGATAAAGGCTTCAACATTGCACTTCTTACTGCATGTAGCCCTTAACCACGAATGGCTTTTACTCTTCCTTGGGCGAGGACTACTCATGTGAGTAAAGATGTCAGGAAGACAGAAGCTGTTATAGGTAAAGTTACAGATTATATGCACACAACTGCTGTTGTGTATTTTGCTGTGGAATACTCTTGCTTTTTATACTTGTGACTCAGTAGTGCCAGGAGGAAAACTCCCCTCATCTGTACAAACATGAGACGCAGGAAATGCCTTGTCCTAAGCCATGATAGAAACCTGAACTCCCAAATCTATGCATAAACCAAAGTGAGAAAAAAAGGAGAAATAACCCAGTAGAAAACAAGTGAACTATTCATTTTGAAGCACTTAAATTCTGTTTTAATTAGCTTAGGCTTCTAAAGGAAATCCTTTTAACCTAAACTACAGACATATAGGTTGTCACTCAACCAAATTTCAGAAGATTTCCTCTAACATTTCTGAGACAAATAAATTTAAATTAACTTTTATCTATAAACAGGCTAGTTTTGATGAATCAGCATTTTATGATGAAAAACATTTCATCAGCAAACACTAAACCAGCTCTACAAATTAATTGCTACTTCACAACATGAAGAAATTTGCGATAGATCTTTCTTTTGTCATTAGAACAAATCAGCGAGATTCAGCTTGATTTGAAATGCATGCTGTAAAACTACAAATAATAATAGCATTTATAGGAACTGACTTTACATCTCAAAGGTTTGTTTTAATATTACTTTTCTCCTTCCAAGCAGAAGCAGGAAGATTCAAACCCAAGTATTCTTTAATTATTTTCCTTAGCAAAAGCCACAAATGAGGGACAGTTTCCTGAATTTTCATGCCATTCCCTCTGGAAGGTATAACTTCCAAAAGTGATTTCTGGATTGAATAATCAGTAATGGATATTTTTGAAAGAAAACTCTTGGGTCAAAAACTTGCAATGACACCAGTCACTGCTAAGTCCCTATTGCAGATGCCAAAGCAAGTTCTCCATCTCTTCTAGGAGATTGTGCAGTTCCTCTAATCCAGAAATACCAAATTTTTATCAAAACAACTTTGCACAGTCCATTTACTTACTAATGTCAATACTGCTTTTTACCTCACTTTGTTCTTCTAATTTACAGAGACAATTTAGTCAGGGCAGTTGTACTTGGACTTTTAAGGGTTTTTAAAACACTGGGACAGCAAAGTGAGATCTATTACAGTGGTGGGAAGATTGTATGAGTTACAGCACAATTACCACCATTTCTAGCAGCATTGTCATGTAGTTACGATGTAGCTTACATTAGGTAAAATGGCTCAAACACCGAATAGAACAATGTACTGCCTATAAATCTCCACATATCTTCTATTATTAGGAAAACTTCTTAAAATTCATACTTGATAAAGTAATAAACTTGCTTGATGTATAAGACCCCACACACCAACTGCTGAAATACAATGAGGGTTGTTAAAAGAATAAACCTGTTGAATAAATCTGCTATGTAAAAATTTATCTCAATGTTATATATAATGAAACCCTTCTTAAACAAAAACCTGATAAAACAATAAACCTGTTCAAAGATTAAATTTGCTGCACTCCAGGGCTATACTTCTCTGCTGTATTTGGAGCTGCCAGACAACTTTCAACCTGTTTAATTTCAGCAGTGCTCTTTTTACACCATTTTTTTGCTATTCTATTTCAATCACGCCAGCACTTGTAAAATCTAGGGAGAGTCCTACAGTCCGAGTGCAATTCGCTATAAGATTTCTGCCAATGAAAGTTAACAGATGAACTTTTTTCATTTTTTCGTGCTTCCATTTTTCTTGATACAAATGCATCTCTAGGCATGAGTAAGAGTCGCCCATTAGCTCATTATAAAGGCAAGGAAGAGAGCGGAGATAGAGAGATCTATGATGCAGAAACTGGAGAGTGCTTAGAGCAAACGTTCACCCCACCCTGGACTGCTGAGAGAGTATCTGCACAATCTGTCCCTGCTAGTAATGATGTCCCAGAGGAATAAGACAATGTGAAGAGGATTTTAGTACTTTGAAGAAGCAACCACCACTCCGCAGCATCAGCGGGTAAGACTGGCTCTTACTCATGAGATTCATGGTTTATTTGCTTGAACAAAAGCCCATGGATTTTGGCCCTGACTCCAGAAAACAACATTCTAGGCAGGCTAGGAGCTTTGCTAAAAAAAATTTCAGGATAACACCCATGAGTATATCAAGCATCTGGAGTGTTCTTTAATAGTGAGTAATGATATTTCTTTTGTCAGGCAGCTGGCACCTTCTGCCTCCTGACACCCTCTAACATCATTCTTACTTTGAAGGCCTTCGTTAGCTCCCAGCACCCCTCCCACCACTGTCCAACTTTCTCTCTACCTCTGCAATCACCTTCTGAGAAATGCAAGTGAGCCGCCGCAACCCAGGACCTGCCATCATCCAGAAGATGGTTTCACCTTGCAAAGGCTGGTTTTGCACTAAGCAACCCCCTTTCAGCTAAGTGAGGAAAGAGAGTTAGAGCGGGAGTTAAATATCCATGGGCTCTCTAGTTCAATCCTATAGCTAACACATATTTTGAGAGCTGTCAGGCACATCTCGGCTGTTGCAGCCTTCCAAGGGCAGGCACCAAAGAAATGTCCTCTGGCTGCTGCTGGCCCTAGGAGGGGCAGTAACCTCCCCGGCCAGCTGAGCCATGCCCTCCTCGCTGCCAAGGGCAGAGCATCTTCCACTTCAGGTACCCAGACAGCCAAAGCTCACATGGGTCAGTCAGCAGGGTGTCTGCTCGCACCCTGCTAGCTGCAGATGGGGATGCTGTCCCACCACAAGGACAAGGCTATCCTGGTGAATGTTAAAAAAAATCATTTCACTTCATAATTTTTTTAGTGGTATCCAGTTAGAGGTACTGTGACTATGGAGGAAAAAAGGCTTAAGCAACATTTCACCTGTGCTGTACCTTCCCTATTAGCATTTTTTAACAGGAGCCATCCTCGGCCTTAAGGTTTCAAATGCCAGACGTGCATCTGCCCTGATGGCAGAGTGGGTTTCTGCTGCGCCTGGGTCATGTCTGCCATGTGGGACCTGGGGTTGCTCAGGACACTTGCACCTGTGCTTTCTGTACCGATGGTCAGCTAAGGAGGAAAACACTGACAGCTGGGCATTAAACTCGCTGAACGTGTGCGATGAAGGTGCAGATAGAAACGAACTGTTCAAAAATTGGCATGAAATGCTGCCAGTAATACTCAGGATTCATCATTTTATTTTGGCAGGGATTTGTTTCACCATAGGAAAGTACTTCCAGAGTCATCTTCCACTGAAAAATGTGAGATACTTCCAGAAACTGCAGTGAGCGAACCAATTAATCCTCTCTCAACTCCTTACAAGGGACTGTAACGAAAGGCCTAATTCCCAGAGACAAGGTCACTCCCCAGGAGCAGTTGGGCTGGCAGAAAACCCTGAAGTATAGAGGAGGCATGTTCGATGCTGTCTTTACTTAGATTCCGAGCCAGCAAAGCTCCTTATGAGAACTGATCAAAAATTGCACATTAGAGGAGCTGGAGGGACTGCTCCTACTGACTGCAGGCACCAGGCTCTTGTATCTGAGCGGAGCTAGGGGTCCAAGATCTGCCCTTCCCTCCTTTCACAGCAAAGTTCAGACTTGCTCTAATCAGTTCCTGACTTTAATTTTAAAAATGCCCCTTGAACGGGAGAGAGGACTTTTGTCCTGAGCAACACTGGAGCAGAGGGACACCCCAGGTCCTACCTGGAGGGTTTGCTGGCCGGTGGGGATGCAGAAAGGAGGATGCTTGGGAGGTCTGCCCAGGGCAACGCATTATTGGCATTGTGGGACCAGCTCTGCAGGTCAGCCAGCAAACAGCTCTCTACTCTGCTAAACGAGGAGCCTTGTAACTACCTCTCGCTGTTATTAAGGCACTGCCCAACCCGCCCCTTCCTTCCGAGCACTGCAGAAATCATACCCAGGGAAGGGTGTACCCGAATCATCTGTCATGAGCTCGCTGTGGGCAGGACCAAGTTTGAAAACTTCAGCCTTGTGAGTGTTGGGAGCGTGAGGATGAATCCAGCGTGTCTGTGGTAAGAAACAATCAAGGTAGAGCTGTCACGTACCAAAAGTCACAGCTTAAAAGATGTAGAAATCATCTACATTATGCTCATTGACACTTGACTAAAAAGACAACCTTGATGATATTAAAAGAACAAATAAAAGGCTGCAGGATGATGCTACCAGCCATGTGATATATGACATGTTTTGGTCTCCAACAATCCTCTTCGTGCTAGTAAGAAATAAACGTTAAAACGTAACATTAAAATTATCAAGAGCAATTAACAATAATACTATCTGCGGGTCTCCATAGCAATTAGGAAATGAATCAGATTGCTGTACCATTGTGCAGGACTCGTTGTCTTGGTCCTCCTTTTCCCTCCCTCTGCATCCCAAAACGCACATGCAGGGACAGGCACCCCTGTATACACACACCCACACCCAGGCTCTGCCTTCAGCGCCTCCTCGCAGACCTGCCTGCTTGCTGCTCACCTAATGCCTGTTCGGGGGTATTTTCTCCCCCTTTCCAAACAGTCACTGGACTCAGCTCAGGCACAGTGATCTGTAATCTAGCAGCCATTTTTCTGAACATAAGCAGCTTGCATTTAAAACTCTCCTACTCATCTGTCTTCATTTGAAGACTGGGTTAAAAAATAAAATTAATGATTGCTATCAGAGAGAAGATGAGCAGCATCACCAGTGAAAAGTAGCACTGCCACATTTTACCAAGGCTAACATTTTTCACTGGCTGGAAATGGCTGGATATACTTGTAAACATTATTAAAAATAATAACTTAATGTTTCCTTCCTGTGACTAGCTAGCATTAGCAAGGTATTTTCAATTAGCATTTCCTCCAAGCCATGTAGGTCTTTTACTTCATTTTATTTAAAAAGGGATTTGTTTTCTAATTTTTTTACTTCTGCTGTTGTCAATAATAGAATTCAGTGGAATGGCTGCGGCTTTTTCCTCCCATCACTTACAGTTTGTAAGCCACTGAAAGGGAATGTATGCGTTTGATTTTATTTGCTTTAGCATAGCTGTCCAATGAAAGAAAAAGACATAAGTATGCATTTCAATCTACTGTATGATATTATGCGAGGCTTTAAAATACAAGTAAATAGCATCATACACTTAAATCAAGTCATTTTATTTTTAGGGAAAATAAACAAATAATAAAATGATAAAATAATATAGATGCTTTTGCATTTCTTGTTTTTTTAAAAAATACGCATTATGAGTAAAGCCACTCTAAAATCCTTCATCCAACATTTAACATTCCTATATAAAGGAGACTGCTGCATTTCCAGTTCTAACAAGCCTCTCCTTGATGGACTAATCTTACTTCATTACAGAAACACTACATACATGTTTTTGAATGCTAAATAAGCAAATATTACTGCAAATGCAAAGTTGTATCATGGATCTGGCAGCCTCAAGGTGATAATTTCCTTCAAGTTCAACACAAAGTTGTTGAATATTTCCATTGATTGCATTGGGCAATTCTCCATTCATTTAATCAGATTAACATATAACTTGCATATTCAACATCAATTTTACATGCTCTAATCCTATAATGTATAAAAGGTTGCAGTGCAATACAAGCTCCAAAAACTGCTGTATCTATTGGTGAGCTTTTAAGTAACACACACGCACACACAGATTCAACTAGCATAACCAATTATCTGCTTGTATTGATAGAAAACAACTTTTGAATAGAAAAATGCATCAATTCCTCATTTGGAAGTAAAGATGCATGCTCTACATATAACATATTCATCAAGTCCAGAAAAAAATAATTGATTTTCTCTTCTATTCATACATCTGCTAATTAAAAATTTACTTTTTAAGTACAGAATGAAACCTTCAATGTCCTTAAATATTTCATATACCTCTAATAGTAAAACTCAGTGACCCATATAGTAGTTTGCAACTGCTTTTAAGATAGGTCCTGATTCAAAGTGCTGACATTTCATTAACTAGTCACAATTTCTATATGTGCCAGTAACAAAACAACTTTGGAATATAAGAATCATAAACTCAACACATCAATCCATCATTCAGAAATGCTTTCATAAAAGAATTATTAATGCTTCAGTCACCTACATGCGAAGATAGCACCAAAGAGCCTTTTATATAGCTGGAACTAGCATGAGAAGTCAAAGGATGTTTAACCATGATTAAACATATTTCATACAATAGCAATCTCTTCCCAGGAAACAAAAGCTTGGTATGCCACCATAATTAGACAAATGTTGTTAGTCACAAAATGAATGTCAAAACACAAGCTAAAATTAACTCAGTGTAACATCCTAAATCCATAGTTATTCCATGGAAATGGAATTATTGGCATATTAAACTTTCACATTTACTATACAAAACAAGTATCAGCCTTCCTCTTGCAATCCCAGGAGGAAAATCTATTGCACCAATGCTGAGGTCTATTTAAAGTACATATGTACATAAAGGATTGGGCCCTAAATCTGTACAGACATTTACTTTTATATGTAGATGATGTGTTATATGGAGCCAGTACAATGAAGTCTTAAAATAAGACAGAGCATAATAAAAATGGTACAGTAAGAAGAGAAGTATATCAGCACATGAAGTATTCCACTGGCAAATGCATTCTTTAGTTGTCACATCAGAATTTAATGTAATTTAGGGCTGAAATTAAGGTTGTTCAGCTGCTGACCATCAAGACCATTCCTGAGCTCTGCAATGAATGTGTCACATTGTACACCATGAGCCGGACTCGGTCAGGAGTCAGTCAGGTTCTGACTCCTCCGAGCTCTGACTTTTTACCCCTTTTGGAGCTAATCCTGCCTGGAGATACATTTCTGTAGTTGTAACGGCAAACAAACAATTTTTTTGTTTGGAAATGTTTAAAATATATGTGTGTTCATGTACTGTGCATGCACACATTTGTTTCCACACTTGCCATAGAGAGGAAACCACTTTATGGCAAGTATCCAACCCTTCACATTATTTCCCTGGCAAACGCTAAAATGTCTGTCAACATCATGTAAACAGGCTGGCAGGGAATTTTGAAGAAAGAAAATGAAAGCTGCCATTTATTCTGTGCATGACACCATTTAAACATTTTTCAAAACATTAAATGTTGAATTGCCATTTAAAATTTTGAATCATTCATCAACATGACATAAGGTGGCATGCATGTCCTTATAAATTCAAACAGATCAATCCCAGAATGACCTACTAAAAAGCAATCAAGAACCTCAAAGCATGTGAAGGTGCTATAAACTATGGCAGATAGCACAGGGATAAGATGATGCTAAGCAACACATCTGGTCTTGGTCCTCTACACAGAGATAGTCAAATGTGGTTTAATTTTGCAGAAGTTGTGTGTACGGTTGCGAGTTGTTGGTATTTGCTCAGATTGGCTCTGGTTTCTTGATTAAACCTTTTTGCTCTGGGGACCTGTTTGCAGCATCGTGTGGTTTCGCAGCTTAGCTGCTCTGGAATGGTCCCATCTGAGAAGAGCTTCCAGAAATGCCGTGAAGCATCTGATGGAGACACTGCTTGCCCAAGGCAAACAGCCCCACTGGCAGCTCAGCAGGGGTGTCAAGGGAGGCGGGGGGTGGGGTGGGAGTGGGCATTCCTCCCGCGCCAGTGCACCTGCCTGGCACTCCACCCTGGGGACCCGACGGCATGTGGGTCCTGGGCTGATTTCACCCCAACACACACAATTCCTGAAGTTTTGGTAAGAACTTCAGCAAGGAATAATATAATTTAAACATTCCTTTGAATACATCCTGCTGATCCTAGTGATTTGTTGGGCACCTCACTGTTTGTTGTGTGACAAGTTGGACTTTGGACAAGGTCAGCTCTTGAATCTTGATTATGTTTTTTTCCCCTTGAGCCAGAAGACATTGATTTGTACATCTAGTTTACCTTGTTTTCTTAGCCATTTGTGACACAGTACAACAGTTCCCATCGAAAAAAGTGTCATGTAAATAAATTACAACTTAGGACGTATACATTAAATAATTTTATAAATGAACTTTAAAAATGAAGGAATAAAAAATGCCAGTCCCAACTTCTATGGCTGCAGTGATTATTCTGATCATGTTGTCATGTGTAATGAAGCACAATCCCATCATTAATCAAAAGAACCAATCAGATAACTAATTTAGGCAATATTCTTTACCACAGGACATGTCGGTCAGTAAAAATGCATTAAAATAGCAAAAGATCAATAGTAGACACTAGGGACTGTGTTTACAAACCAGTCTTAAACTTTAGGGTATTATATTCTCAGTCATACTGGGCATCTGATTTTTTTAAAGATAAAATAACATATAAGATAAATGCTGAGATTTTATTTTCAGTTAATAAGGTGCATTAGAGGCTGTCTGCTACAAATGTATGAATTGCTGTGTTATTTAATGATTCCCACAAAAGTGTGTTTAGCTACTTTCTAAATACACTCTAACTAGACTGAAGTGACACTGCACAGGAAAGAGTTGGCAGGTTCAGGATTTACCGATGTGTGCCTTCAATACCTTACGTGGAAGCCCACATCAAACACTATACCTGGCAAACACTATTTATGTTCTGCCTTGGGCAGCCTTGTGTTTTACATAGTCAATACCTTTATTTAAATGCAGATTGAAGGGACTTTGTTGCAAGCAGAGGCATGCTTTTTCTAACTTGGATCCTTTTTTTCCTTTTTTTTTTTTTTTTCCTAAAGAATGAGAATTATTTTGCAAATTATTCCAGTAATAAGAAAGTGCATCTCAGATGTGAAATACCTCCATTGGATTTAATCTTTTCAAGTTGGTAAAGGGAAAAGCAGAGCAGTGCTTTATAATAGCTGTAGCCCAGGTAAAGCCTGCTGCCCAACTGACACATAGCATCACCCTGCTGGACTCTGCCTGGAGACCACTTCCCCACACCTGTGGAGACTTCCCCAGCCGAGAGAGCCACTAACTGGTTAATAATAGTGTAAACCCACAAAGGTTAGTTATAAGCTCAATAAGTAGCCTCAGCACTTAACCAAAACCATAATGAACCATATTATTCAACCTCCACACACAACGCGCATGAACAGAGTTAGTGCTAAAGTACCGACGTGACATCTTCACGGAGAGCAACAGTATGTTAGGCAAATGCAACATTTATATAATCTCTGTTTGGGAGCACACATCTCATTTTCAGAAATACTCAGGAGTTTCCCGTCGTTCAGTAAGCAAAGCAGACCTGTAAACATTGATGCAAAGTAAAGGAAATTTGGCAGCTTCACCAAAGGTGCCATAGCTGGCACAGTAACAGCTCACCTGAATTGCTAAAAGTTGTTTCTATCAATGCGGTTCTGTAGCAGCCTCTCAGACACTGTCCTGTGAGCACATGGGAAAGGAGAGCTGGATGATCAAGCCATACTTTGCCATTTCCATGGGAAAACGAGAAAAAAAGATCCTACAATTTGGAATAATAAATATCTTGAAAGGAAAAAACCCGCAACCCTGAACAACAAAACCCCCCAACAAACTACAATGCATTAATTCCAAAATGGCAGAACACAATCTGCAAAGCAGTGGCAGGGCACGGCTACAGAATACGCCACGTGTAAGGAGTACCTGCAGACTGACGAGGTCCTCCTGCTTGCCAGAAGCTGTGGCTTTGTGGCAGCCATATCTGCACTGGCTTATCTGGTCATACTCAGTGGACTATTCTTACCTGAAATATTTAATTCCTGTTCAAATTACTTATGCTTCTAGCCTCCACAATGCTCGATGTGCTGAGGTTCCCACACAAGATTTTTTTCTACAAGGAAGTTAGATTTTAAACCCGCTGCCTGACAGTTTCATGCGATACCCCCAGCTCTTGGACAACCATTCCCAGCTCGCTCCTATTTTGCACATCTTCTCTGTCACATCTTCTCAGAGCCATCTCTCTTCTAAGCCAAAAAATGCTGTTCTATTTAATCTGTCATCACCCAGGAAGCTGTTTGGTGTCTTGTGGACTTAGAGCTAGTCCCTCCAAGGGACTCTGGTGGCCTATAAACATGGAAATATTGAGGATGTCACCAGAAAACAAAAAGCAATCACAATGTACATGGCTGTGCTGCTGGCATGGGGACCAGACAACAGCAAGAAATGTTCCACAAAACACTTTAAGTAATCTCATTGAGATCGGTGATAAGGCTCATATGCTTAATGGTAAGCATATGCTTAAGCGTTTTAAGGCCTGACAGATGTGATAAATGAGCTGACAGAAGACTACTACTATAGTCTAAAATACACCTAGTAGTACTTACTTTCAGAGGAGCAGGAAAGCACCTGAGATATTCGAGCTGCTGAGGACCCTTGCATTCTTCTGTTGTTTCAAGAGATTTTAGGAGATAGAATTTACTGATGTTTTTCTTAAAAACACAGAACATTATTTTATTGTACATAATTCTATTACTTCCTTCTATCCAATAAAATAAGCTCATTCAAATAAAATCAGAATTACTTCCCTCTTTTGGCTTGGGTACAGCATCTTTTGTACCCAGCTAAGCAATCTTCACAGTGCTTGGCAATAATCCTGCTTAGAAGGGCAGGATTTAGAACAGATGCAGACTTCTCCATGTTGGGGTGCTACCAAGTTCTCTGTTGATTAGTAGGGTGCATAATTGGGTATGACAGAATATAGATTTCTGGCAGAAAATAATTTCTAATGGGAGAAGCCACTTGCTGAGGACACCCACTTCAATTAAAGGTAGACCAAGCCTCTAAGTTAGGATGTTAACCCTGTGACTTCTCCCAGACCCACTATTTCTGCTTTTAAGAACCGGGATCCGGTGCCTGGTTGTGCCATTAACAGAGAAACAGCCATGAAGGTAATGCAGACTTAGAAGTGGAGACAAGGCTTCACCAGAAAATAGTTTGCTGAAGCTGTCTTGCATGTAGCAGTAATCTTTGATCATAGAATGCTATATAAATATTATGCAAACACTGTATACTCTGATATATGCTAAGCTCCAGCTAAGTGGAAGATCTCAAAAACATTTAATATGTAAAGTAACCATTGCTGTGGGTGTAGGTATGCTCTCTGCATGCATGGTGTCAGGCCTGTGTGGGCTTTTCTGTATACGGTCCTTGCATGTGCCTCCTGACTTGAAATGGAAGTAGTGGGCAACCAAATTCTTCTGACCCACCACGTAAGTTCCAAGAAGACAAGGGTCTATTCAGACACCATGGTGCAACGCTGACCACAAAGCCCACTGGAGTCACACAGAGCCTTTCTGTTGGCTTAAGGTCTACCTGCTCTTTTGCTTCAAACTGATCTCCAAGCAACAAGTCTTTTATGTTTTAAGACCTTCATCTGCTTATTTTTGATTAGGCAGCACATTCACCTCACTCTAAAGAAAATGAAAGGGTGAAGCAGTGAGTGTTACAGACAGACATGGGGATACCAGGATGCAGTGAACCAGATACGAGTCCCTGTTTTAGCATGTGGTTATCTCCTTGAAATCAGCAATAATCCTTATGTGCTTAACATGAGGCATGTGCTCAAGTGCTTCATTTGATTAAAGCCTGACTGATTGGGCTGAGGCTTTTGATCTTGGCCTCTTCTTTTGAAAGGAAAAGAAAGAAAACAGAGATCATTCTTAGGCAATTATATTTACAGCAGCGTGTATGCCACCGTTGCTGCTCTGGTGACGAGCTTGTCCACAACGAGAGGTCTCCACCTCGCTGAGCAGCTCTGCGCAGGTGGGGTTTGCATGCCACGATGCAAAGCCAGCAGCCAGGCTATGGCTGCTGGGCATTGGTGATGTCCCTGCAGCTGATGGGAAGGGCACAGACTCACACTGCCGCTGCTGCATGGAGCTCAGCACCAGCACCACTCCTGAGGACTCAGCACCTGACTCAGGGCCTGGGGCTAGCACCTGAAGCTTAGCACTGTGCAGGCTCCAAGAAGGACATGCAGGATCCCATGCAAAACACAGGGATGGGAGGGATGGTCAAGCGCAATGCCAAGGCACTTCAGCAGTATTTGTCACTGCCAGCTCACTCCTGGGCTACTGGAGTTTCCCAAATGAGCCTCTTGAGAGCTGCCACCTAGTTTCCCATGCCCATGCTTTCCTCTCTACCACGTCCATGTCTCCTGGATGGTCGGGTATGTCCCATAAGGGTTACGGATCCAAACGGGACAGCGGGGAGGAGTGCAATGACAAAGAACTATGCAACTTAAGTGTTGCACACTTAAATAAAACTTCTGGAGGTTGCAGAGAGCAGCCTCCAGCATTTGCTCCCACAACTTCTGTAACAACTTTCCCTGGCACAAGAGATTTCACTCTGAAACTCTTCAAAAGTGCTGGACTACGATCACATACAAGCCACACTTCTAAAATGCAGCAATGCACAGAGTAAAAAATGTCAGCTGCTTAACACTACACAGCAACAGCACAAACCAAGATGTGAAACATATCGAGCTCGAACTACAGGGGAATTTCAGGCATAAAATGTAATTGCTCGAACTGGAGTTTAGCCAGCACACCAGGATTCACACCCCTGTCTTGCAAAAATAATGCAATGAGGTGTGTGAACCGCAAATAATCATGACCTCAAATTCATGACTTACAGGCATCTTAGCATGGTGTTTCCAGAAATACTGTCTGCTCCCAGCACCGTACTGGGACATTTGTTCTGTGTCGACTCAAAGAGGAGAATGTTGCCCACTGATTTACCAGCACCACTTCAAGAAGTGCAATGGGTCTCTTTAGAGGTCCCCTTATTCGAGTAATGATGCCTCACAGCTTGTGAGATTTAACAACATCACAGCATTAATTGGCCTAACTGCAACTGCAGCATGAAGACTCTGTACTTCTAAAATGTTTTTTTTTAAGAGTTTATCTTAACTAAAGCTTTTAATCAACAATGCCATGCATTTTTATTGTACTTTTGAAGATGACAATAATAAACACAGATAAAATTTGTAGAGAGAGTATGAAGAGTGATGCAGGGTACTATTTAATTCTTTATTACAGCTACGGTTAAGTTTGTGCCCTACAAAAAGAAAAAAAAATTCTTAACTTACTGCTACAATTCCCTTCATATTAAAAGAGATTTTATGGTAGCACAGGTCAAACATTACTCATCAAAACGTTTTCAGAAAAATTCACATCTGTTCCCTTGAAAATGTTTCAAGGAAATATTTGCTTGCCTTAAAAAACCCAATCGTATATATATATATATAGGAAATTGAAGAATTAAAATATACCATGACAGAAAAAACCCACCTTTTTCTGAGAAAGCTTTGGGAAACACATAATAGAGCATATGTGTTTGCCCTCTCAAGAGAAGACAGTGGTTCTTGTTCTTCCCCCAGTACATCCTACAGCAACTTGTCCCATCAAAAAGCAACCAGAGGATACACTCAGGATAGGAATTCCTGGCTCAGATCCTTGGACTGGTTTGGCCCTAGGGCTGACATGGTTCATCCAACACAAAGAGCTCCTGCAGTAATACTGACTGGCATTACACCTTTATTTTGGTATGTTTTTGGCTATATAAACCAAACAAGGCAGTTACAACTAAAGAAACCTTTCAATTGTATTCTTCAGACAAATTTTGGTATCTAGCCAATACATTAAAATATGTGTTTTTAAACACAACACAAATGTTGCAGCTCACTGACCTGTGAAACAGTGGGAATATGAAGAACACTGAGGATTAAACCATTTTAAATCCCTCCAGCTCACTCACACACAGTACCGGGAGAAGCAGATACATTTACACCAAGCTCTGTCCTCATTTATAAAGTGATCCTATAACATGTACAGACTCCAGCACACAGGACAGTTATTTTTGATCTGTGCTGCATTTTAAACACAACAGTTTTTAAAGTTAAAGGAATCTGATTAACTCAGCGTTACAACTGACAGAAAAGTGACAAGGTCCAGCAGAAACAGATGTTCCCTGCAAGTTGCTTCTTCCATCCCACGCGTCTTTTAAGCAACGTTCAAATTCCATTTGGCACTTCTCCCAACATTTTTTTCCCCATCTTTAATGCAATTGTAGGAAAATTTGACGCTTATCTCACTGCTATAAATTTAATAGTAATATTAAAGAACATCATTCACATTAAATCTAAGAAAGTAAGACCATGATAATGTACATAGGTTTATGCTAATCCCTTACCAGTACTCTTGTGTGCTCTCTTCTACTGGCATTAATACTCTGCTCAAGGTAGATTAGTCTGTGCAAACCTACCATGCCTGCTACACTTCCTTTGCTAGAGATTTTACCCAGGGAGCCTTCAGCTGCAGCAAGAGGCTTGAGTCTCAGGGGCAAAAGGTACTTCTGCAGCAGGTGAAAATTGTGCCCAGGATTCATGCCTACACACCTAACAATTTGTACTAACTCTATCTTCATTTCGGATGGGGTAGAGTTAAGTTTCTGCCTAGTAGTTGGTAAAGTACTGTGTTTTGGATTTAGGATGAAAATGATGCTGATAACAACAACAATGTTGATGGTTTAGTCGATGCTGAGTGGTGCTTACAGTAAGTCAAGGGCTTTTCACCCTGCTAGCAAGTGGGCTGGGGGGGCACAAGAAGTTGGGAGGGGACACGGCCAGGACAGCTGACCCGAACTGGCCAAAAGGATATCGCATACCGTATGATGTCATGCTCAGGCTATAAACTAGGGGGAAAGCTGGCTGGGAGGTTACTGCTTTGGAACAGGCTGGGCATCGGTTGGTTGGTGGTGAGCAATTGTTTTTCAAGTACATCACATGTTTTTCTTGGGTTTTATTTCTCTCTGTTATTTTCCTTTCCATTAGAATTTACTATTGTTGTTATTATCATCATTATATTTTATTTCCGTGATTTAACTGTTCTTATCTCAATCCACAAGTATTCTTACTTTTACCCTTCAGATTCTCTCCTCCATCCCACTGGGGACAGGGGGAAGTAAGCAAGCAGCTCTGTGGTGCTTAGCTGCTGGCTGGGGTTAAACCACAACAAACTGGAAACACAAATCACCACCAATGAAAATGCAAGTCAGTTATGAGAGTTTTAGCACAGAGAATTATTGGTGTATTGTGGAGGAACCCCAAATAAATGTCTGTTATTGGTTTAGTATGGAAAAGAGAAAGAATTTAGAAAGAAAGATCCCAACCATATCATATCTACTGAATGTGAAAAGCTTTAGAAACAAAAGAAGGGAATGTATGTGTGTATATATTATACAGTTTAATAACTCTGCTCCAACTACAAATTAATTCAAATCTTGTACTTGCATTAAAAATGAACTCTATCTATTTTATGTTGATCATTAACTAAGAATATTTCACACTAGAGATTTGTCATATTAAGGAGAATTGAAACCACTTATATCAATTAATTGTGTTATACATAATCTTTACATAGATTACCAAAAATAATTTAGATTCTATATTAAGGAAATATTAAATACAAATTCTGCAAGGAGTCATGACCCGAACTCCTGCCTAAATAATATTTTGGGATGGGGAAAGGAAAAGAAGTGTAAGTGAAAAGCTGATTGTGAGAACCCTTCAGAGAAATTTTTCCATTGAAAAATGCAACAATACCACTTACATGTTACATGCAAACATGTCAGTATCCTTAAGGACAGTGTCTTAGAGATGGGATGGAGAAGGAGGGTCTACAGCCAACAAGTACATGAAATAGGTACCAACTGCTGCCAACAAGTGCATGAAATAGGAGGTCCTAAGTCCAGCAAGATGAGAACCTGAAGCAGGTTCCTTACACGCCAGAAAGCCTTGTTTTGGAGTTTCCTTTCTCTGTTCATGATTTTTAAAATAGTAATACTACTACTAAAAAATAAATCTGCTTGTATTGTTGAATATTAAAAATACCTTGGCAAGAACTTGAGGCTTAGTCATCATTTTTCACAAATAAGTTAGTCCCACTAACCTATAAAAACTGTTTAATGGAACACAGAGTAAAAGAAAGCTGGTCCCTGCTAGACAGTATCAGGTCAAGCAGTCCAAGAGGGACATGAGGCTTACACAATTAAGAAACTTTTGAATGACTTCGGAAAAATACCTGCCAGCACAAATACCAACCAGATAATTAACATCAAAAGCTTTCTGAGTATCGCCCCAATTTTCATCTCCATTCAGTACCTGGCAAACACTTCAAAGCAGCAGGAGGAAATTCTGCAACAGGAAGGGAGAGGATCACAGGGGCTGGAATACCCTGAGGCATGGGAGTAGGGGTTAGAGACCATGAGGAGTCTAGAAAACACAGTAACGATCCAGAACATGCTGTACCGTTACCAGTGATTCTGAAGTGCGGCAGGAATCTTGGCATGGGAAAGGGAAAGAAATACTTATTCAATAATTGCTTGCTTCTTCAATAAAAAGGCTTTGAAGGCAATTAAGAGAAAAACAGTCTAAACCAACCGGACACATGGTTCATTCTGAATTATTCATGTAGGGTCTGTACCACCACAGATGAACTGACACAGTCACACAACACAACGTCAGCGGTATGATTTAGATGATACAGACTCTTCTCAACCCAGAGAAGGCAACAGCTAACTCAACACAAGACAGAACTGATGATATGCACAACCTCGCAGGTACCATGTCTGCCTCAATGGACCATAACCATTCTGTGTATAACTGTCACGGTTTCCACAAAAAATACACGTCTTCTGCACGTCAAGTCACAGAGATTTAAGTTTGCTTCCTCAGAGGAAGAACCAGAAAGCCTTTGCCACAGCAGCCTCCTTGGGAGTGTGTCCGTTATCGTGGTTTGGCACTGTGCAGTGCCTGGCATTCTTCACACAACCTGCAGGTAGCCCAAACACTTCTTTGAAAGAGATTCCGATACAAACTTCCCCAGAATGTTATTGGAGACCCACTCAGTTCTGAGTATAGCCTTGAAACACCTGATAAAAGGTTTTTGACATGCTAACTACCAGATTTACAAGCAGTAAGCGTACATGCTATAAATCAAATTCCAATAATGTTATACACTTCTCTGAAAAGGAAACAAACACTTAGCCAAATATTTCTGATTTTGCGTAAGTTCCACAATCACCAAGCAGTCCACAGAGTGCATTCCTAAAGAAAAAAATAAATTAGTAACTTTACTTCTGAATAATTCTCTGCCTTATTGCCATATCATCCTCACATCTGTCATTACCCCATGCCTTTTCCACGCAGGACAAATTAATGATAGGGGAAGCTTCGGAAGTCCTACAAAACCCTGGATGTCAGGACCTCGTGTGCTGCCAGAGAGATGTCTCAGCATGTTGCAAACGCAATTTGAAAATTCTGGGTTTGGAAATGGGGCTGTTTAGCTCTTGGATGATGCAGAGAATCTATTAATTAACAAGTGATATGAGACCTACCCATCTCTTCGCTCCACCATCCCACTGGGAAGCAAATGGAGCACTGAGCATTGCCCAGAGCACAGAGGCAGCCCGCGGGGCTGGGGAATACGACTGCAGCTCCATTCGCCCCTGTGCAGCTCCCACCTTTCAGAGGAGCTGAGATTTAGTCAGCATTTACTTCTGCCAGAATCAGCCAAGGCTTTTCCCACCATGTGACATGCAGAAAAGAAGGGGAAAGCAGCGACGCCATGCTAAGGGCAGGGCTGCTTGTCATGCTACCATAAACAATAGCATCGAAGATGGGCCGTGATAAACAAGAGTTTTCCTTTATTGAGGAAAATTGCAGACAATTCAATCCAAAATTTCAGTAGCTGTTCCAATACACATTTTAATGCAACCGTTTTTTTACCTTAAGGTCAAAACCAAAAACAACCATCAGAACACAAATAAGAGTATTTGCAAAACCTGAAAAAAGAACAGCTTTAATAGCTCAAATATTGTGGAAAAAGACTTTTTTGAACTTTTCTGCGTATGAAGTGTTTCTACTACTGCCTGTCCAAGAGCAGGCAGTGTGACAGAACTGTCACAGAGCCATGGAGCCCACACCTGAGCGGCATTAAAAGCCAGCTCTCTCGATCGTGTTCCGTCCAGCTAGCTTTAGACAGGGCATAGTGACAAACACGATGGAAGTGGCCACGTCTCGCTGACAGGGAATGCATCACCTTATCTTTAGATGCAGCAACTTTAACAAAACGTTTCCACCAATTACATGGAGAAAACTTTATTTCAGAAATATAAAGGGAATTAAAGATTCCCACAACAAGCCAAGTCGCCCGACCCAGCATGGGCTCCAGCCTTCGCTCTTCTCCCTTTCCTTCATTTCTTTGCTTGAGGCAGATGGATAAAATTAGCAACATGCACATAATAGTGATCTCCATTCAGTTTCTTGTTTACTCTCTGCCACCTACTTTGTCTACAGCTTTCTTTCAAGTAAATCATACGATTACTCTTTTCCACCCACTCTACATTTTAAGTGACATTTGATTAACAAATAAACTAACCCTTAATAAGAAAACTATTGTCTAAATAAGCACTAATACTTTAAATTAAGTACTTTAAATACACCTAATTATGTATTTAATCAAGATTAACAGGACATGCACTGTATGCTAACTAAACACAAAAATTAGCTGACTTAAAAGGTATTTATTGAGGTTTAAGAATTATATAGAAGCCGGCACATATGATAACTCTTATTTGCTTTAAATAACATTAATGAAATAAATGCTTAAGTCCAGTGATATCACTTATACTTGCTTTGTGGATAAATATACGTAAGTCACACAAATAGGATTGTTTCCATATGATGTACCTAAACGCATTTAACCTGGAAGCATCAAGCTGGCTTCCCGTATGCCACATCTTACCTCTGAGCCTCGCTAGCTTATTTCTATCTCCTGGCATTTGGGAACTGCCAAAATTCAGAATTTGTGGTCTGCAGGAAATGTCAGCATTTTGAAATCAGTTTCCATTCAGATTCAGAACAATCTTGTTTGTTTGTTTGTTTTCCCTCCCTCCTTCCCCCCCCCCCCCCCCCCCTTCTTTTTTCCCTAAACTTTTCACAGAATGGAAATCCATCAGAGCCCCCCAAACCTATGCCTGCTGGAAGCCTGGGGGTCTGCCTGGGAAGTCTCCTTGTGTTCAGGGACAGAATCTTCCTACACAGATGTAAATCCAGAAAGCCGAGGTCTGTGATGTGGGGCAGGCTTTCTGGTGTGGCTACCTTTGAGCCGCAAGTGCTGGCAGGCAGCCACGGAGCCACGCAGGTGACCTGGCAGGGAACCAGACAGATTTACAATGAAAATCTGCTTAGCAGGCTAGGTTCTCTGGGAAGATTCATTGAAAGCCAGATGTTTTCATGAAATGTTTTGCTTTTGACGAATCGGCATTTTCTGATGAAAAAAAAAAAAAAAAAACCACAACCAAAAACCTTTCTCTCTGAAAACTTGCTCTGAGCTCTGCCAGCAGCCACCGCTGCCGAGAGGAGTCAACGGCAATGCAGCGATGCTGGGCAGTGCTGGGGGCAGTGACCAGGGCCCTCTCAGCTCCTGACCCTCCTCCCTCACACCAGAGGTGCCCACCCAGGGTGAGGTTTCAGGAGAGATCCTGCTGTTCTCCTCCGCTGCGGCATGCCAAGCGGTGGGAGCTGGCCCCAGGACAACAGCTCCCAGTGTGCCTCCACCTCCAGCACTTGTGTTCAGAATAAAACACCGCCTCCACACCAAGCAGAGCAGGAGTAAACGTTGCCATGCCTTCAGGGTCCCTCAGCAGCCCTCTCCTCTAAAAATAACCCCAGCCTGACCACCAGCATAGGCTGGTCCCTGGGCGGCGGGTGTTCCCTGGGTATCAGCATGACACCCACCTTCCTCATCCCCCAGCGTGGTGGTTCGAGAGCGGTGGCCCAGGAGCCACCGGGGAGCTGCTGGTGAAGCATCCCTGGCTGCCTGCCTACCTCGGGCTGTGCATCACACCCCCAGCCTCTCCAGCAAACCCACAGGCGCCCGCAGCGACACACCAGGGATCCAAGAAGCGTTAACTTCCAGGTCTTCCCACTACCTTCTGCTGTCTAATGCTGACTGCCGATACAAGCAGCAAAAGGCAGCCAGCGCTTGACAGCTGAACACAGCTCAGACGGATAACAGCTAATGTCTAACAAAGCCATTCCTAATAAAAAGAAATAGGCATAAGAGTGGAGAAAAGGATTGTACTGTGCGTAGGGCTTGGGGAGCAGCTGAACGGTGGCGCTTGTTTCAAACCACAAGTTATCTGGAAGTGGCACTGAAGGCACACACATGAAAAGTGCTGATGAAAACTCTGCTTAAAGACTTCTTTTTCTGAGGCAAGAAATGCCATATGCCTTTCTTTCAGCAGCAGGCCGGACTCACTACTTCATTTCTGGTGCTACGGTAAATGGTATACATTAAATAGTCACTAGGTCTTCAGAAAACTCACTTCTGATATTATTTTAAAGGACTTTCAGCTGTGAAAAGCAATGTCATTTTATTCTGCAGGCATAGCTATCTTTCAAATCAAAGGTCATTTATTTTTTAATACACAGAGTATTGAAAAAATCTCTTGAATCCATCACACTCGGAACATCTGTCCATCCCAAAGTCTCAAAACATTAACACATACTTTGTAAATATGTTAGGATATCCAAATAACTGTGTGTCAGATATGACACTTTCTTGTGCTAGTGAAACCCAGATGAAATTCATCAACTTCAGTAGATTGCAGATTTAGAGTTCTGTAAATAAGGGAAAAATTGGCCCTGTGCTTTAATTAACATTTTAAATCAAATCTGCATTTGAAAATGTTCCAAAATTGGGAGAGATCATAAATAACCTTGGTCTGCAATATTAGACTAGAACATACTTGTGCAGTCTTTGCTTTAAAAAAAAATGTGGTTTTTATCAAACGATAATTATGGTTGTGCTCTAAAATGATCCCCCTTAAATTCTTCAGGAAGGTTAAATGACTGCTGAATATTAATATTTTCCCTTTAGTCAGGGAATCAAAACAATTCCCAACAAAATGTTGGGGCCGGCAGATTTGGAGGGCTATGTCATTAAAAGCTGCTGTCATTATTCCGCTTACATGCTTGTTCTGCAGAGACTGTATTTTCAGTAATAAATAATGTTTTGAAACAAACAGGTGATTTCTGTAAGAAGAATCGACAGTATTTTTTGAATGCAGTGGTTTCTGTAGAAACCTTTCCTCTCTTTGTCCTCTCCTATCTGCAGGGTATTGACAGCTCTGACAAGACTTTGATTATCTAGTCAGCAGGAGCCTGAGACTTGTCACTTGTCAGGTGTGAGCTGGCAGTCACGCAGCTGATGAAACAATTGAAAGGAGATAGGCTGAGCATGAGGAGGATCAGGGTCATCAAGCCCAAAATGCACGCCTGTCTAGTAAGGGGGTGGCTTACACCCTCATTAATGACTCCAATAAGGCAGGAGAGGGAGGCGGGGAGGAGCTGGGATAGGGAAAGAAGAAACGCGAAGGTTGGGGATGGTGGAAGAGCTCCAGTTGTCGACAGCTGTTTCTTGCCCACAGCTCCTCTGCAGCCCCAGGAGAAGACCCAGCGCCACCGGCATGGTGCCTCTCCGTGCCTGTCCCCTGTCTGCTGTGGGAGGGATGGAGGTGGCACTCTCCTGTGCCTCCTCTCCCTCTCGACGGTTCCAAACCGCACTGCCCAGCAGCGGGGGTGAAAGGCAGGGCAGCTCTCTGGCTGGACCCCTCACAGGACGGTACCCTCTGGTTTCACCCCTGCTGGGGGGATTAACAACCCAACCACTCCTGAGCGACTGCGCTTCAACCGCCTCCAGCATCAGCCAAAAATCCCAGCTGTGACACGTGCCCCTAGCCCATAAGAGGTCTGGGGGGGCAGGGGTGGCTTGCACTGCCCTTGGTGAGAGCTGACACCCCGCCACCACTGAGGACACCTGCCCAGTGATCTGCGCTTCGGCACTACACTGTGCAACTGAAACTCCGAGAGGGGCATTTGCTAATCCAGAGGCAGGCTTAGTCGGAGGGCAATATAGAACAATAGCAGTTGTCTTGCAATTGGCAGGACTTAGCGAAATGCTTTGTAGAAAGATGTCTGTAATCCATAACTAATATCCTCCCTGTATACATCATACACAACTGGTGGGTCAGTTGATAGGAGCTTATCCTAAGAGCATTTCACACAAAACTGGATTAGTACAATATAGCTTTGCAGTGGAAAAATCATTCACAAACTTCAGCTCATGTAAAACCCCAGACTTTTTTTGGTTGGTTCTTCTCAATTATACACTACCTGTTTTTCTGTGATCTGCATTAGTTACCTATTCATATTAAAATGCAGTTCAAGGTGTGCTTCGCAAGATTTAACAGGCAAAATACTGCTGCCCAGAAAGTCTCTTTTAAATTTAAATGACAACATAAATTATTATACACATTTAGTTAATGCCACAGGAAAGACCATGAGTATTGAGGACACAATCTGTCAGTTATACGCATGCAAACCTGCAGTCATTTTGCTGATTTCAGGCCTTTCTCTCCAAGCCCCTGCCGACACAAGGCCACTGACATCAGAGTTAGGGGTCCCATCACAGGAGCAAATTGCGAGCTGCATTGACCGGTTGATGTGAGCCCCAAACCCTTTCAAAAAGTTTGGGAGTTGTCTGCTGTCCCTTAATAAAACTGATTATTGGTGTTCCTTAAATCTCTGCGATTCTTAGACATACGGATAAGATAAGCATGGATTAACTATGTCTGACTATGCATATCAATTGAGGGGAAATTTTTGCTCTGAGATAAGGCAGCAATGAAAACCCACGAGACAGGACAGGCAGAAGGCGAGGGGAGGAGGCTGAAGATCTGTGATGCTGGCACGTGGTGGGACAGACCGTGACAGGGAAGAGGTGCTAGCTAACTGAGGAGGGGCAAGAGAAGAAACAACTCTAATATTCAGTACAAAATGTCAGAGGCAGACATACAATTTTAAACTTTTGCCTTTTTTTTTTTTTTTAATTACCTTTGCACAACTTTTGTTATCGACGTAATTCAAGAAACAGCTTGCTATAGCCCCACACGTGAAGGATGCCGTACACAGCAGCATCCCTGCTGAACGTGTGGTAGTTAAACCTTCCTTGCACAGCTGGGCAGTTACTGAGCTCTGGGCACAGCCACCAGTGAGGCGATTTTCACTGAGGATTTCAAAGCACTTTGTAGGAGTCTATTGCACATATCCTAACCAGGATTTCATGCACTTGAAGGAGAGACCTTTAACTCACCTGCTTCACCTAGGGCTGCACACCAACTGTAATTCCCTATATCTAAACATGGAAGTTTAGGGAGTTTTCAGTATTGTTCAAAACTGGAACACAGATTAGAAAATACAGTGGACAGAGTCACTTCTTCCATAGCTTTTAGGGGTACCCATCATAGTGAAATGACACTTGAATTTCTTTGTAAGAGAGCTGGTTCTGGACTTCTAACCACAGATCCAGTATGAAATGGATACTTGACAGGAGAACGACAGTGTGAGAAATAAAGCGCTCACCAAGAATACCAGGGAGCAATGAATGACAGGTACAGATCAATCGGCTATCAAGGATGTTTTCAGCCATCAGTTTATTATTAATACTTCAACTTAATCTCCAGCTTTAAAATAAATGATAATGTATTCAGTGTTGTCTTTCAGATTTGATTTCCCATCTCTAAAACACTGAATCAGAAATGTAACCTGAGAATGATAAATTTACACCAATGTAACAAACTCATTGACAAGAATTACTTAAGGCATTCTTGGGAAGGGACTGGGATGGCTGAATGCACAAGAAACCCACCCCTCACCTGCCCACCCTGCAGCCCCACGCTCACCCACAGTCTCCATCAAAAGTAAACGGTGCTCTCGTCAGACTAAAGCTGACCGTGCAACCAGGGAGCATCTATTGGAAAACAGTATTAAGGAGCAGGCCCAGTGTCCTGGTTTCGGCTGGGGTAGGGTTAATTTTTTTTCCTAGTAGCTGGTACAATGCTGTGTTTTGGATTTAGTATGAGAATAACGTTGATAACACACCGATGGCATAGTTGTTACTAAGTAGTGCTTACCCCAAGTCAAGGACTTTTCAGTCTCATGCTCTGCCAGGGAGCAGGGGCACAAGAAGCCGGGAGGTGGCAGAGCCAGGACAGCTGACCCAAACTAGCCAAGGGGATATTCCATACCATAGAACATCGTGCTCAGGTTATAAACTGGGGGAGCTGGCCTGGAGCCATGGATCGCTGCTCAGAGACCAGCTGGGCATTGGGGTCAGCAGGTGGTGAGCAGTTGTATTATGCATCACCTGTTCTTTTTTTCCCCCTTAGATTTTATTCCTCTCTTTCTCAGCCCTTTTCACTAAAATTGTTGTTATTAGTAGTATTATTTTTATATTTCACTTTATTTCGATTACTAAATTATTCTTATCTCAACCCACGAGTTCTACCTTTTTTCTGATTCTCCTCTCCATCGGCTGTGTGGTACTTAGCTGCCAGCTGGGATTAAACCACGATACCCAGTTTTAGCTGATGATCAGTCATTTCCATACTGGTTTCTATCAACCTCCCAGGGCAGGGGCATACCCTGCACTTGCTCACACCCCAGAATTACCTGAAATAACTTACAGCAAGATTTTGGCTGCCCTAGGTTGCAGAAGGATGGTGTTTCAATGAAGTGCAGAGAGATATCTAATTATTCCAGTGTTGGCAATAATTTCCTAAGTAATATACCAAGGGCTCTCTGGCACTGGCAATAAGAGTTCAGCCTCTTCATTATTTGAGAAGAACCTGTATCATAATACATGACTGATTCCAGCTTACAAAATTACCATTTACCAGTCTTCGGGTTTTTTCAGCTGGGGACACTGCTTTACTGCATTCAAACCTGAAAAAGTATCTCCAAGTAAGGCAATGCTTCCTTCAGCTCCAGCCAAAACACTAGAATGTTTCATCTATGGAAGAGACTCCTATCACTGTCAATCATAACAATTCGGCAAGGATGCCACAGAGATTTGAATGTACTTATTTGATCACTTTTTCAGCTCTTGCCATTTTGTTACAAGAACAGCGTTTGTGAGAAGATCAAATCAGAAAGCTATCAATGCTCAGCTATCAATATACATATTCTC
Source organism: Falco naumanni (assembly GCF_017639655.2). Lineage (NCBI taxonomy): Eukaryota > Metazoa > Chordata > Aves > Falconiformes > Falconidae > Falco > Falco naumanni. The sequence continues at coordinate 13,160,761 of NC_054068.1, forward strand.
TAGAATACAAAATCCTCCAGTTAATATAAAATAATTGTGGAAATGGTTGGCAAATTAAAGATGGTTGTTATAGATTCCAAAAATATTTTTGCTTTCAGCAAAATACATTTTTAATTACTTTCCTACTAGCTGTCATTTTTCATAAACCAGTCTAGACAACTCGTGCCAAATCATGCAAAAACTGATCTCAATGAAATGCTTTCCTCTAACACCAAAGATCAGAAAATGTTCTGTTTGGTTTTTTTTAAAGCACATGTGTAGTTTAACAAAACACTTCTAGGTAAACACCTGCTTATGGACTTCTAAAAAAATAAAAACTTCCTTTTTAAAAAAATGATGCATTAAAATATCAAATAATACGAAATAATTGTATCTCCAGTTTAGAAGTAAACTTGAGAATATAAATTTACATGCCCATATTGTATTTTTATTATCCCCCAAATTCAAACTCTTTTTCCCAAAACATATTACTATGAATCACAAATTAGCAAATCTGCATCAACACAGTTATAAGGTGTACGTATACATTTCTACCGTGTTTTTTGTCTTATTTATTTTGAGCATCTTCAAAAGGAAGGAGAAAGAGTGAAAAATAATCTGAATTTGTATTTCCTTTACACTTTTGACTGGAATTATTAAGCTGAATTATAGTGCTCAGAAGTAAGGAATTAAGTAATGTAGATTTTGCTTTTAGCGTCATAATCAATGTCCAAATCTAAAATTGATATAATTGACTGTTAATTAATTCCCTTGATATTTTCATTAGCACATCCAAGCAACAAGTCTTCTGTTTGGCACTTCTGAATTATTCAGGAAGTACTCAGATTGCTATAATGAAGGCGTTACTGCCTGATACTATGCTGGCTAATAAAGTTAAATGCAAGGCATGCTTTTATTTTTCTATTCTGATTGGACAATCAAAGATTTCCCTGAAGATAAGTGAAATGAAATTTCAGAACCGCACAAAAAAAATGTCAAGAGAAACATCCAAAGATATTTTTGTGAAAGAACCCAGCTCTATACTTTCAATAATTGTAGCTTTCCCTTAAGTCCTGTAATGCTGCAATGAGAAGGGTTGCTGTGGGTGGCATCTAAACCTGTTTTGAAGGCTCCTCAGGTCTCCAGAGCTAATGCTGCCCATCACCCTCCAGGTCTCAAAACGTTTGCAGCAGCCCAGTTGGCCAAGTGACAGGCAGAGATCTGCTAGTACCATTGCCCTGGCTAGCTGTCCCTCCATTAGCAATGTGACCAGGACACTCCCAAACATTCCTACAAATCCATGAGCAAACGTGGGTGCCCTTACCCAGGTGAATCCCCTCTGATCTCCCAAGCTGATTTTGCCAGGCAAAAGACTTCAGGATCAGCCTAACCAGGAGAGAGTTAGGAGTTCTCTTTCTGGATGCTTTGGTTCACGATTGTGTCAAAAGCCAGGACAGCTTGTAGGGCTTATGCCAAACCTGGCAGCTTTGTGTCTTTTTTCAACATTTTTTCTTGTAAGGTACTAAGTGGCAGAAATCCCATAAATCTTGCCATTCCAAAAAGAAAAAGCTTGAGGGGACTGGGTGGTACATTTGATGGATGCACTGTCCTTAATGCACTAGCCTCTTCCCTAAGGGATTATGGTTTTGAATTTAGTGCAGAGAATGAACTGTTCCTCAACTGATGGCAGTAAAAGTTTATCAGCAAAGGATAGTTTTACCTTTTAGATCATCACTGTGTTCTCTGACATGATCCTACTCTGTACAGATCCTTCAGTGCCACTCACAAAACCAATAAATAGCCACTACAGAGGTAATTCAGGTTTTTTCTTTTTTTTTTCTTTTTTTTTTTTTCTCTTTTTTTTTTTAAACAGAATGCTACTAGTCCTAATTAATTTAATATTTGTCACTTGGACACCATCTCCCATATGACAACCTCCAAAGACTTTACAAAGATTAATGACACCCCATTATATCAATGAAGCAGAAAGAATAAGAATTAGTTCACCCATCACAGAAATGCACTCTCTTCTGGGGTGGAACATGACAGCTACTTAACCGTGTATAACATGGAGGAATAGGGCCTTGGGGAATCAAGAACCCACCAGTTACTTCAAGTGAAATATTGGTCCTACAGCAATGAAGTTGTTCTTCTCAGGAGTTGGTTGTTGAATGGGTATGTTCTTCCCAAGCCTCCTATGGGATCCTATGGCTGCAGGAAGACATTGCACAACTCTAATGGAGGAAAGTGGAGAAAGTTTTGCTGATACTCCTTACGTAAAAGACTATAGTACCGCAGATTAACATCAACAGAGGCATGGAAGTAGACGCTTCTCTGAAAAGTGGGACTTCAATCTCCTTTTAGAAACAGAAGGTGAAGAAGCATTCACTTCAAACACTGAATTCACCTTGTCCCTGTGCAGAGGATTGGACCGCAACCCATGTAGTCACCAACCCTGACCAAAAATCTCAAGGGAGGAGCTAAAAGAGTCTCCATATGCCACCATTCATGTCAGGCCTTCAGAGAAAAGGGTTCTCTGAGCATGGGAAGCCGCCCTATTACTGGCATCCAGAGGGTTACATCTGTTGAAGGAGAAGGGGGACCCTGCAACCCTGTGTGGGAACACGAGGAGGTTTGGTGCCTACTGCGAATGGGCAACGCCTTAGTGCCCCATGGCACCACGGTGAACCTGAGTGCACAAACAACATTGTTTTTCCTTCCCTCCTCATACCTTAGCAAATTATGTCCATCAGAAATAAGAGCCTATTTTGGCAGCTCCAGTGGAAGGAGGGGGTGAGCCTGACACCACCCCACCCTTGTTGACAGCAGAGGCTGGATGAGCTGTACTGAGACCCCACCACGGCTGCTAGCCTGGATGAGGGAGAAGTTGCTTTGGGGCTGCCGCATGTCCCCATGCCAGTGCCATGCCAGCACATGAAGGACGTCTGCCTGCGGTGACCACGTATTGTACAGCCGATGTGTTGAGCACACCTTCTGCTCGACCCATGGCCACCCCATCAGTGCAAACTGAAACCTGCCTTCTCCTTCCGTACATACTGTATAGGTCAGGGGTCCTCAAACTACGGCCCACAGGCCAGATACGGCCCCCCAGGGTCCTCAGTCCGGCCCCCGGTATTTACAGACACCCCCCCTCCCCCCGCCGGGGGTTGGGGGGGGGGGGAACCAAGCGGCCACAGATGACCTCCTGCCACTTCATCTGCGTGCCGGCCCTTGTTTAAAAAGTTTGAGGACCCTTGGTATAGGTAGTTGCATTATAAAATATACAAACTTTTATCACTCAAGGATTAAAAATTGGGCTTCTGAATACACACTCTACAGCTTTATCACTTAACTTGAACTTGCTGAAAGAAAAAAAAGCCACATTTTTAGATTTGATCCTCACAGACTTAAAATATTAATCAGACTTGTGCTAGGTATTTTTTTTTAATCCAACTGTCTCCAGAATGCTTATTGACAATTTACAAAGAGAGGTTAGAAAATAGGAACGGGAAATATCTAAGTAATTATGGTTCTGGTATTGCAGGGCCAAGTGAAGTAAATTAATGTAATGCAAACATTTTGTGGATTTGTTTAATTATTTGCAAGTACAATTAAATCTGCAAGTAGCATTAAATCATAGTGCAGAAGATGGGGTTTTATAAATGGGAATATTCTTAATCAGTCTTTTCACAACACTCAAAATTCTTTGCAAAAGATGGATATGCTTCCAGGTCATTTATATCCACCTGCTGAAAACATGACCGTATACAGCTGTGGCTACGTTCAAAAAACTTGGGAACAACTTTCAGCTCGCTGCCGATGAAATTCCCCTTATGCCAAGGACCAGTACAACACCTTCCTGCCTTTGCTTCCCCACGGATCTTCCCTAAACAGCTCATGGGACCTTTGTGGAGCTTTATGCAGCCCAGCAGACCAGAATGAGCAAAAGGGAATTTCACTGGGTCTGGGTGGTACCTGCAGGAATTTCTGAACTGGTTGAGGAATTACTTTCTTTGGACTCTGGACATCCACCAGTCTACTCATGTTCCAAATCTAAGAGCACATGAATGTTGGAAAGACCCTGAAAAGCTGCAGCATTGTGACTCTGCCACCACTGAAGTCCATGAGTTCATCCTTTCATGAGTTCATGTCAGTGAGCTCATCCCTACAAACATCTTAAGGGCGAGCGTCAAGAGGACAGGGCCAGGCTCCTTTCAGTAGTGCCCAGTGACAAGGGGCAACAGGCACAGACTGAAACACAGGGAGGTCCTTCTGCATGTCAGGGAGAACCTCCTCACCTTGGGGGCACACAGCCCTGGCACAGGCTGCCCAGAGAGGCTGTGGGGGTCTCCTTCTCCAGAAACATTCCAAACCCGCCTGGACCCAACTCTGCACAGCCCGCTCCAGGAGAACCTGCTTTAGTGGGGGGTGGGCTAGAGGAGCTCCAGAGGTCCCTTCCCACCCTGGCCACACTGTGATTCTGTGATCCCAGGCTCAAGGGAAGCAGCAACAGACCAACGCCTAGATCTTTTGAGAATTCAATCCTAAATGACTACAATGTCTCCAAGCAAAAAATCAATTAATTTTGTTTAAACAGAAAAGGTTACATATTGTTCCTGTTAAACTGAAAATAATGTTTTAAATGAGGAAGTTTATTTTCCAAAATATATTGCAATCAAATCAAAGTCCTGAAATTATAGTTCAGATTTCACATACATACACAGTAACAGCTAAAACACAGTGTACTTTTTCCACATTAAGAATTGGAAAAAATACTGACCTAGAAAGTATTGTCTAAGCAGTATTCAAGATGTTGTCTTGAGCTCCTGGAGTCAACAAAATAATTCAAAACCTAAAGGACATTCAGTAACATTTGTACATGTCTGAGCACTATATAGCATGAAGTACCTGCTGTGCAACGGAAGTCATCTAGATCTTTCTGTCTGCAACTCACAAAGTTGAGACGTGTTTTGAAAATACATCTTTGACTTAGGTTCTTCAAAGAAATCCTGAGAAGAGGTGAAAACGGAGAGACTGATCGAAACACTCCAAAAGGCCTGTGTTCTTTCAGAGACTTTTAATTACCAACTGAACTGCCAATCCTTTCAGAAATGGATCAAAAACCCACAGAAAGCAGTGACTTAGCAGAAAGAAGCAACTTCCTATGTTTTGTTTCATTTAGAAAGAAACTTTTTCTCTTTTTTTCTTTGCATTTCCAGAAATTTTACAACTAGTGGCAGATGTTCTGTGTTGCATGGCTCTTATTCTTTTAAAGGGATGAGCAAACATGCATAGTGTTCAATAATGCATAGGAATGTCATATCTTTTAGGCATTACCCCATCCCTGCGAGGTCATCAGCCTTTTGATATTTCTAGATTTAATCTTACTTTAGAGCAATCAACCACAAAATTTGCTTTTTCTTGATCTTTGACATTCATGGCATATCAGTATTATTGACTTGGCGTTATTTCAGGTGGTTACTGCATTCATGCTGCATGGGGCTTTGAAGGGGAGCAGGGTGGCTTGGTTAATTTTTTTTGACGAGTGAAAATCTAGAGTCTTGGTCCTAAGGTACTCAGCTTCGGTCAGCTGAGGGCTTTGGTTTACCGAGCTGGAGACGAGAACAGAAGCCCTGCTTGTTTGGCTGAGTGATGATTGACTTGCAGAAGGATGAGTGTGAGCATGCCTGTGGGGGAGGGAGGTTATCAGAAAGTGAGGAATCTGCAACTAGCCTTTAAATTGAAAGCTTTATACTCTGTGCTTTTATACCTGATGTTTTATAGATGTAAAGTGTTCACAGCCTCAGTGACAGCATCCAGTATACCTTTCTGAAATGAACAGGCACCTGACCTCAGCTGGGTCTTTGATGTGGTGGCTTCAGCTCTCAGTATGTAAATATGTTTATTTGCTACAGAAGCCAGTTCTTTAAGGTGACTGACTATGATTGCTCTCACATAGGGATACAAAAGCATGGAGGGACCTTCCAGAAGCAGAACCCTCTGTGACCACTTGTATTTTGTACATCTTAGATGGGGACCACTGTCCAAAACAAACACTACCAAGCTTCAAATGTCAGTGTTGTTTCCTACCTGCTTCCATACGTACATAGTTTTCCCAAGTTCAGAAACTTGGATAAAGCTCCTTCTATGATGTTCTTTGCTAAATTGACCTGGAATAAGTTTTTTAAATTATGTAAAAAATAAAAAGAACATAATTTTTAAAACATTTCCTATAACTAGTGCTTTAGAGGTCATTCATGAGACCAGGATCATTTCAAATCGATAGCTGTTAACAAAAATCAAGACTACCCAAACATCCCTAGTGCTACTTTCCACTCAGGACACAGCCCAGGCTCCCAACTCTCCCACAGGTAAATAATTCGTAGAATTAGGACTAAAACTACAAAAGATTTGCTTGTAATGCTATTAAAACAGTGCAGATGTGCTAAAGCACATAGGATGTCATACAGGGAATCGATGGGTTAAATGGGGGGGGGTGTTCAGCTTTAGGATTTGTATGAGGAAATTATGTACATGTAGCCAGACGCCTGCTGAGGATGCGACACACACTCTGACAATGGCTTTTCTCCATATCTAAGATCTTTTAATAAAGTGTTAATTATAAAGGTTTCTCAACTCATTGTTTAGAGTCCTAAAGAGAAGCACACTTTTCCTGTCAGACACGAAGGGTTTGCAGCAAGTGAATTTGTCTTGTAGCAGTAAGCTGTATTTTCCTGTGAAGTGATTAATTTAAATGGGTCGGAGCTGCCCTGATGTTCTGCAGGCTCCCGTGCGCCCCGGATCTGAAATAAACCATGCCAGCACCTTGCTGCTGGCACCGTGCTTCAGAGGGGTCCACCTTGCACCGTTTTGCAGGTAGGACAGATCCCCAAGTTAAGCGTTTTCCCTGCGAGACCCAACAGCCAAACCACTGCCCTGGGATGTACAAAGGACCAGCATGTTTCATCCTGGCTGAAGTGAACGCATGCAAGTCTCTGTGGTCTTGTGTTTTGGTGAAGGGTGAAAGGCGGCGTGCAGGTAGCCTCCTCTAGAATATTCATTACTGTATCGACACCTCTATCACATCCCTTGTTGTCACTCATCAGAAAACTAAACAGATTGGCAGATGACATACAGTAAGACCAGTAACAGAGGTGTAGACATGCAGTTCCATTAACTTTAGCCAAAATGGAATGAAAAGGGTGGGAGAAGGAAAAAAATATTGTAATATCGTCTGAAAGCAGCCCTGTCTCAAGCATGACACACGCTGTAAAGTGAGTCTTCAAAGGAAAAATAATATCACTTTGTAATGCTGATATTTTGCTGAGTTATTTATTTTATGACAAAAAAGCATTGTGCTGCGTGAACAAATATGAATTTACTACTTTTAAATAAGCAAATAAGAAAATGGAAGTAGATCACTATAAAAAACCTGCTGTAGTATTTTGCATAAATGATCATAATTAGCAATTAACTAGTGAAAATCAGGCTTATTCTATTATTTCCCACGGTCTTTTAGGAAATCACCTTGACTCCATGGTCAGGTGTTTACCTGGCAAAGCGCAGACAATGCCATGTATGCTATTCACATTTTGAGCTTGTCACGAGCCAGCTCCAGCATAAAATCACTCAACCAGTCTTACACACACCACTGTTAGGAGGCGAGAGGGGTCCAGGCAGCCCAGTGGCGGACAGATATGCCTTAGGGTTTAAAGCACAGAGTCATCAGCTCCAAAAATTCTCATAAATGGAGATCAACTGCAACTTCAGTTTCCATGTAGGAAACACAAAAAGGAATAAAACCAGTTAATGAAGAATCTCTGAGGCTTTGGAGATATCAGAACTTCAATATTTCTTTTTTCTAAATGGAGAAATAGAGGAGCAGGGGATGTTTCTGAGGCTCGAATGAGAGCCAGGGTTGGTTGCATAGCCTGAATTCACACAATGGCTGATGGGTACAAACACTTGCATCCTATTTGACAAATGTTCAAACACACTGTTACGTGACTTACTGAACTGAGAGGCAGCTGGCCAAAATCACTTCCTTGAGTAAATGTGAATGCCTCTGTTTTGATCCTAGTTTAACTCTCCCAGCTACTACATCTTAGCCATACACAGAAATGCTACCGCCCTCTCGGAATCCACTGCTCTCTGATCAGTACAATGAACCAGAAAAAAAGTTTGCAAACACAATCTGATTCACATTTGAGGACACCTGAGGAGCCCCAGCGCCCTCTATTTGCAACAAACCATTTTGCTAAGAACATTTGCTGTTAATGATCCTTGCTATTAAAATATGCACATTTTGGCGTGATAACTCTTTCTGTGTCTAAGAGGCTTACACTTCCACCCGGCTGTCATCTTTATTCACAACGTGTTTTCATCATGATTACAGATGTTGCAATGGTAGAGATCATATTCTCTTGAACCTTTAGGACAAGATATTTTACATATTTGCCCCAAATGTCGCATTAGGAATGGTCTCATCCTCCTCCAAGACATACCAATACAAACCAGAAGCTGACACTTCTGCATTCCCCAACAGCTGCTACTACAAAGGCTCTGCAAAAAGTTATCTCAGAGAACGCCCTTCAGAAGTCCTGCAGTGACAATCCTAACCCGTGCCTTGCAACAGTCGTTCTTGAGTATTTTTGCAACTACTACAGATACTGCACATATCTGATATTAACACTGAGATGAAAAATTGCTGTATATGTTCTGGCTGCACATGGACGTTACATGAACTCTTCTGGGTTTTGCCTTTCAGTACTAGTAGATAACCATTGTGATTCTACTCTGTGTTTTTTATTGAGCAATGCTATGAAAAGATTAATCAATTTGCATACAATATAAATCACATTCATCTTTTATTATTGCACAATCAGAGAGCTTTAATGTAACAAATTCCAGTGCTACATGCCTTGATTGCTCTTTGTAAAAATCCTTAAATACTGTTCATTTAGAAAGAATATTACAGAAATTTTCTAAGTGATATATGTGGTATTTGGGGAAACTTTTCTGATAAAATCCCTGCGGAACAGTGGGATTTCTGGCCTTCTCCATGTTCATTAGTTGCTGAGCATCTCAATGTGTAGAGTGCTCATAAATGTTTTAATTTAAAAAGCCATGGTGGAAAAAAATGAAAAATCAGTTGATACTAGGAATTTATGGTATATCATGAAGAGAATGTAAGCAATACTTTAAAATATACTACTCTATTTGTTAGTGAATTTAAATTATTACTAGACTACATAACACTTATTCTGTTTAGGACTGTCATTCAGAGCCTGATTTTCAATAACCACCAAACCCCCTTTGGTTCCTTTGAAAAATCCCAAATCAGACGACACACATGGAAGTTTACAGAAATAATTTTTTAAGGAATTACTAGTAAGCAAGCAAAAAAGGCTGGAGAAACGCTATCTAAGTTAAAAACCTTTTACATAACAAAAACTGAACCAGAATTTTTAATACAACACATTGACAATAAGTCTGTTGCTTTTAATACCTTTACAAATAAAAAGATAATTTCTGGATGACTTCTTTCAATACAATAAGCTTTCCTTTTGCACATTTTCCTTTGGGCTCTTGTAAGAACCAAGAACAACAAAGGACCATGGAAAAAAAATGACAGATTCAGCTTAGAAAGGAGGAAAATTGCCACTTTGCCTGAAATTTCCATCCCACTTTTACAACTTCCAGAAATTTAGATGGGCTTTGGAAAAGCTACTGACACTTTGAGTGATTATCTGAAGAGCAGTGAAATATCTTAATTATTTACTAGTAGCAGGGTATTAGTAACTGCAGCTCAGTAAAGGAAGGGGGAGATAAAATGCTTTCTTAAGCACATATGTGATTCTATGTAAATCTGAACTGCTGCCTGAAATGTTTGCCAATAAAGATGAAAGTCCCACAACATAGTCACAACATGATATCTATCATATGGCTTCCTGGCTGTTGTGTATGTTTTTGCTGTGTGTAATTGACTGTGTTGGTGTTTGCACTACCTAGAATTTGCATATTAGCTCAAACACTGCATTCTTGGTGGGCCTGATCCTGCAAGCTCCCGGAGAGCCTCCGGCTGCCCTGAAACCAAGGGACACCAGCACGGGACTCCCAGGAGGTGCCAAGTGCTGCTCCTGTGTTTCCTTTCCATGCCTGCCGTCCTTTGAGCAGAAGCTGGGTAAAAATACCTGTGTTTCTAAGAGCACAAAGGCAAATGCTGATGTTTCAGCCTTCAGACTAAAATACATCAATTCAGGACATGACAAAAGATAGGCTCCACCACAGTCGACGTTTGGGTTACTTTAGAGGCAAAGATGTGATGGATGCAAGAGGGAATTTCTGAGGTTCGTTTGCATATACTCCCACAGATGTGAGTTTCTCCCCTTCCTTTTTTCCAATCTAAAATATGCAAACATGTGCTTCTGGAAATTGTATTGGAAATTTCTGATAACAGATTCTGTCAACAAAGCCAGTGCGAACAGAGAAGAATTTCACATGGAAATCCAGCAGCCGCCATCTCTTACAATAAATGTAAAGTCATGCATGATCTCGTTATTACCCTCACTGAAGTTATTTTCCTTAATCCAAGCGCCCCTGCTCTGCTGTCAGTCCTGGGCTATCCAGCAATCATCCCTCTGTTCTCATAGCGCATCTTCTGTGCACACCAGTAGCACAAAGCAGCTGTGATGAATCAGGCCTACAGACAGGGATTTTATCCACTAAGCAAGTACAAATCATTAATAGAAATTACCTTAGTGTATGACTTGGCTGCTTCTTGTAATGCAGCTACATATGTTGTAGCATGTAGAAGAAAGAGGCACAGCAGATGCTACTGGAAGCAAAATCTTGAGAAGGAAAGATGGCATGTTGCTAGCAGCTCTGGTTAGAGGGGGATGAAAGAAGAAGATGCAGCACTTACTGGACCTGCTGCTGTTGCTATTGAAGCATCTGCTCCATTACCATGATTAAAGAATGTGTTTCCACTTCCACTGCTGTTACTTCCCTGGTTTTTTTTTCCTCTGCTTTTTTTGTTTGTTTGTTTCGTTTTGATTTGTTTGTTTATTATTATTGTTATTGCTTCATGAATGCAAGGAAATCTATAAGGTCTCAAAGCAGGTTCATATCACAGGCATGCCAGAATGGGAGGAAAGGATTCCCACACAAAGATGCATCAACGCTCTCCTTGAGTATGTAACAAGTTAACGATCCATTTAAAAATAAAATCTTGACCACCACTAACAAGGCCTCCTGTAGCAAATTCCAGCATAAACAAACACTTGTACTGCAAGTGTGAAGTTCAGGGTAGGGTCAGAGTATTTAAGCAGATAAGTGGGAAATCTGGATTCTAGTCCGTACTTTACCAGGCTGAAGCATCCTGAAATACCATATTTAATTAATCAGAACATCTTTCTGATTCACTCCTCAACAATTACCCAGGCAGGGAGAAACAGCATGTAATCAAAGGCTGTAAAAGGGTCCTCTTATATTCTATGCCGGTCACTGAGAACACAAAACATTGTTAAATTTGTGACTAGAGGCAGACTTCAAGGATAACAGATTAAATCATCAGCAGAATATGGCAACGTTTCAGCGGTGAGAGGGCAGGGGCAGCCAGATGCCATTTGCCGGCACCGTCCCTGCACCACACCAAAGGGGAGGCAGCGCCGGCCGCCCCGCCAGGGCCCAGGGCTGGGGTCTGAGGCAGCTGGAGGGAAAGGTCACAACAGCAACCGTGTCCAGCCCATGAAGCCTCAGCCCCTTTCTCCCCAAAGGAGGAGCTACTCATCACAGCTGGTGAAGGTGGCCGGTAAACCGACCAGGATTTGTTAATGCATCTTTTGACACGTCTCCCCCCTCAGCCTGTGCACGCATGTGCCTTCACAGAGCCACACGCATCAACGCAGCCTCCCACACTGCCTGCCCAAGCAGAGGCAATGAAGTATCCCAAGATCATGCCCTCCGTGTTGCTCTGTCCCAGCTGCACACCTGTGAGCAGCGCAGCTCGGCGGGGGCTCAGGCGCTGAGGGGAGCAGCTTTGCTGTGCACAGCCCTCACTCCAGAAAAAGGAGGGAGTTAGAGCTGCCCTGACAAACGTCCTAAAAGCTTGGCTGCTGCCAGGGCTACCGGCATGGAAGAGCACATTTAATGCAAGAGTTTAGCACCACTGAATCACACCACCATACCTGAAAACACACCGTGAGATATTAAACCACTCCGAGTCTGGAACAGCTTTAAGGACATTAACTCCTTTACACAGTCAAGGCTCTCGTTTGCTATGAGGGCCCAATCCAAAGCCCAGTGAAATCCATTAAATGATTTCCATTGACTTCAACAGGATTTGAATCGGGCTGTAAATCCTTAAAGCAAAGTCTGAAGCAGTTACCTCGTTCTGCCCTGAAGCTTTTAAATCCTTAAGCAGTTTAAAAGGAAGCGTTGACTTGATTTGTTATTCTCAGTGAAGTAAAAGCCATGTCAGATGCCATTGGTAAGGCCTAAACCACCTTTACAGATAGAGTTTTCCTTTGTTTTCATTCACTCCCTTCACGATTTATAAAAAAAAAACCAAGCCGCCAAGAAAACTAATTAGAACCCCAGATATGCAACATTCATATGCTTAATTTTAATCAAGTGAGAAACTTTCCTGAATAAGTAAGTTATACAAAATTAAGCACATGCTTAATTAAGCAGTCATATGATCAAGACACAGCCAGGGACACTGCATATAAGCAGAATGCTGTTACATGTAAGTAAGCAAAAAAAAGGGAAACAATGGTTCCAGTCCGGTGTGCATCCATTAAGGCAACTGCAGGCGATACCTACAGACACAGCTGGGAGAGGATGGGGTTTAAGAGTCCAACTGTCCCTTTAAGTTCTCCATGCTGAAGAATTTCAGTGTTTTACAGAATTTGGGCTAAACACAAGACCAGTCAGACCTTCCTGGGGAAACAAAGGTTCCCAGTCACTGCTGGGTGCTCATAACTCAGCCTCTGCTGAAGTAACTGCACCTAATGCTGCTCAGGCAAACCAAACTGAGTGCTTGCTCTGCATGCATTTGGAGATGGGGCGATATGGAATTATATTAACACCAGCATGAATGAGGCATCTGCCCAAAACACATCTCTATTTTACTTTGATTGTTACTAGCCTTTTCTGAATGGACTCCATTGCTTCCCTGTTTGGTGACATCAATGAATGAAATAAAGTAGAAAAAGGAAATGTTCATGTAAGTTACAAGTTAATTTGCTGCTCAGAGAACTCTCAGCCTGCAAATGAGTGATAAAGACACAAAATGAGGTCCCCAGAAAGTATGAAGGACAATAGTTGGAACACTTCTGAGTGCACCTTTTTAATAAAAGTCCCCGTCTACTACCTCAGTTTATTTATGATGTAAATAATATTTTAACATCAAAATGAGGGAACTGAGGGAGTAGAGTCAATGCTGAGACTGAGGGATGTCCTTCAAACCACTGGCAGGCATTTGTTACAAGTTCCCCTCTGTGCCAGCCCACAGAGGGGATGAATTGCTGCAGCTCCCAGCTGCAGAGCTGTAGCTCCAGAAGCTCAAAGCTTTTAGCCATGGATGGATTTCTTCACTGTCTGGTTTGCTGGCCAAGAGAGTGACTGTCCTTTTCCCTCAAGGCAAAAGATACCTGAATGTTTTTCCAGTCCTACACACCCTTTCCCTGTGGAGTTTTAGCAAATTAATTTATTTTATACTACCCCCTCTGGCACTACGATATCCCCACACACCGCTGGGGCAGGACTGAGCTCTTCACCCTGCCCTTAGGATGCCTTTTGGCAACATGGACAGTCCAAACAAAGGCAACTACATTTTGCCCCAGGTCACCTAATCACATCTCATAACTCAAGATGCCCAAAGAGATGGGGACCCGTGATGCTCGCAACAAAATGATGTAACTTTGAGGTGTCACATCCCTACAGGGAGTCCTCAGTCTTGAGTTGGATGCCCCACTTGTCCTTCTCAGACACTGGGGAAAGCGGGCAGCGCTGCATTTGTAAGGCTGCATGTATAAGGACACATCCACCCCACTTCTGGGTGCAGGCAGTGAGCCCTGCACTGCACACAGTCCCATAGAAACCTCTCCTGCAGTGGAAGGTTCAACATCAGAAGGGCCAGCAGCGAGAAGGACACATCTTTAAAACACACTGGGAGTCCCTCTCCACCACTACCTTTCATTCACCAGCTTTGTCCTCACCATACACATATGCAACTCATAGGATACCTTGGATCAGCTTCCTTAGCTCTCCGAAAGCATCGTCTCCTATTTCTCCAGACCGTGTTCTTTTAACTAAACCAAAGTTATTTTAATGAGTGATGGATTCAGTTTCTATGGCCATTTTTAACTCCTGTGCATTACAAAGAAAGCAAACCACAGGAAGTACTCAAATTTGTTTTTCATTAATACTCACTTTGTTGATACAAACAGATGATTTTAGGGAGTTCACCTGTCCTTTTAATTTTTATCTTTGCAATGTGGAATAGGTATCTTCCACTTTCAAGCAAGTAAATCCTGCATCTCACTTCTCATGCTTTTTGTCAGTATTACAAATGGAACTCAGTCTGGAAGACTTTCTAAAAAAAAAAGTTTGGGAGGTAAATACCCTTGAAAAAGACAGCTAATGTTATAACCAGATATTAGCTATTGAATATCATCATTCTGCCTCAAATGTCTAGAAATAATAGAAAAAAAAGACTACAATGTGTGTTTGATGGAAACTACTATTAGATCTAAGCCTTACAATGTTCCCTTGAGCTCTGGCCTGGAGCTCCGTACCCCTTCACATCAGGAAACTTTCTGCAGTCTGGCTAAAGTTTCTTTCTGTAGCTTTACATTAAGATTGTTGGAGAGATCAATACAATGCCCCCAAAATTCAACCTCCCCTTCTATTCACAGAGATCTCCAGGTCTTAGGGAAGAAACACTACTTTTCAGCTGAATGTGATGCATTTTAGAATCCTTTTCTTCCTTCTCTTAAGCCTCATTTTATATTTTTAACACATCCAACTGCTACCTGGCTTGGCTCAGAAGTGAGCTGACCTTACGAAGGTGACAGGAATAAGTGCTCTAGTTCACTGAATGAATAGCAGCTTTATGACCCCCACCACTTCCATGCTACTACTAGCACAGTCACACCAGGAGAAATTTCAAAAAAACATTACATTTCCACTCAGCAGAAAACATGTGATACAGAAATGATGTAACACACCCAGTATCTTGTTACATTTTGATCCATATCACATATTTTGCTGGATTTCATTTGTATAATCATGCTTCATCTAGAAAGGGCAAGGCTAGCTGGTTTTATCAGACACACATAGAGCAGCTGACAGTAACAGCTTTGTTTGCATTTAAAATACAAGGGGTTTGCATATTCCTGTTTTGGAAGGTATGGGTTAGAACTGTCGGGTTTTATAGTTGATCCCCAATAAAAAGATTTTCCCCTTCACACTTAACAGTGCCCATTTGCTTCTTGAGTTCATTAATAAATCATATGGTTTCCCCCTCCCACCTGAAAGCTAAGTGGAAATACACAAGAAAGCAGCTTGGACATCCTGCCTGTTCCCAAAACTTTAGGAATACCAGATGCTGAAAGGACATTTCCAACCCCCAAATAAGTTTTGACCATCACCTCCTTTTAGGTTGCCACTAGGGTGCATTCAGTCTTTCCGTAAGTTCCTAGACTTTAACACAGAAATTAAACAATTATGCCTTTGATGTCTAACATAGCCTTTGGTGTCATGCTGAAATAATTTAGATCAGAGCCCAGGAAGAGTGAAAGACCTATTTTCATTGTCTGTCTCTAAAGATTAAGGAACAATTTTGGAGACAAATTCATCCAGAACAAAGATAAAAGTTCCATAACAAACCCCCAGGACTATTTCCAAATTTGCATTTGTACCACATCTTGGCATCTACATTGGCATCCCTCTTGCTCAAGTCACGGTGACACAGCAAAACGGAAACCTGCTTTCTGGACGGGTTAACCTGTGGTGTGTTATGTTGAAGGCAGTGGTCCCATGAGTGGCAGACAGCTGGGCTGCCCAGCTGATTCCGTGTGACAACTGGTTTTAGACGACAAGGTAAAAGACAGGAGCTGGAAATGAATCCGTGGTAGAATAAAATGCAATCTGATGGGAAGAATGACGAAGTGATGTGTAGCGTTGCCACCCTCACCACAACAGTGGATACCAACGTGCTGGTGATCAAAGTGGGCAACATTCAGTTAGAACCAGAATATCTTGACTTAAATTACGGTTACGTAAAAGATGTTACATTTGCAAACCATACTGTTCAGTCACCTGCCTTTTCAGAAGATGGATGGCACAAAACTATGAGCAGGCATCCACCATGGAGGTGCAGCTGAGCCATGGCCACTGAAGAGCAGGAATCCCCCCTGCACGCTCTTCAGCTCAGCTCTGAACAGTGTACTTATGATTCAGCTCGTATTCACTCTATCCTCATTTATAAGATAAATAATTTTGAGATGTATCTAAAATTACTTTACAACCTTTTAATCACTGAAAATTGTGTATAATTATTATACCTGCACTCGGGTGCCAAGATCTGCTGTGAAATACTTGGCTGCTCAAAGTGTGTGGAGGAAATGCTTCAATTCCACATTAATTAATGAATTTTTATCCCCACTCCTGTCCATTAACAGCCACCATGCTTTTGCTGTGAATGGTCATTATTACAGACTGAAATAGGAACATAAATTTACTGATAATGAAAGTGTCATTTGGAGGGGCAGTCTATCATACTGTGTGCTGATATGGTCAGACCTTTTTTTGCTGTCTCGCATCTTTGCCTTGTTTCTGAGAGGCTGGCATGTAAGGAAGGGATCCTTTATTTATAGATACCCATGAAACATCCCTTTAAATAAAGTAGGAATGATTTTCAGTATTCCAGTGAATATTGCATTGATTTTAAAATTGCTCTCTCTTCTTATCAGACATTGCAGGTCTTCGCCAAGAGAACATCCCTGACCTCCTTGCTCTTGAGATTGCTAGCCAGGTTGGGTTTGTGTTGGTGTTTTTTTGTTGGCTTATTTTTTTGACAAGGAGTGTTGTTGACTCTAGGAGCAAATTACCTGGTTGACTTAATCCTTGTTGTGCACCACTAAAAAGGGAGATTTCAGCTGATGTTCTGCATCTCTGGACCATATGGAACAGAGCTCAAGTTGTCGCATTTTCTGCCTTTTAACTATTTAACTCCTTATTGAATTCAGTGGATGGGATCTGACGGCATTTCATCTGCTAATTACTTTATTAGCTGCAGCACAAGATACGATGCACATAGCAAGAAAATTCATAAAATCAGGCCTCAGTGTAAAAGCATTACATCAATGCATCTCAAAATATACAAAATGAAATATGGACCTCAATATTCTTGAAGACAATCTTCATTTTATACAGGGGCTCGTGTAATGTTATTTCTTTCATATACCTACACACTTAATATAAACTAAATTATTAAGTACTTGAAAAGTTCCTCTTTCAAGATGATGTGTGTGTCTGGGGGGAGCCCCATGGCTTTCCAAACCCTGTTCAGTTTGTGTGCAGCTGGACACTCACATTTTAAAGGAGTACCTATATGCCGCCACACATAACAAATTGGCAGTTTTTCTTAAGCAAGCATATCATACACAACTCACGTTAAAATATCAGCAGCAAAATTGCACTGCCTGCATACATATCTGTTTCTCTAAATAAACCTGCACTTTATCCGGTACCCCTTGCCTGATACTACATTATGGGAGATTAAGATATTCCTTTCCAAGCCAAAGCAATCAGTATGGTATGACACACTGGCACAGGGGCCGTGACCCAGCAGCAAGCTCCACAAAAGCAAACCTCCACCTCCGTGCAGCACTCAGCTGACTTCAGAGCGTAAATCACGACAGCTGCTTACCTCTCAAGGAAATAGTTGAGAAATTGCTACTGTTACTTGATAATTGAAAAGGCAAAGCAATTAGACAAACTAGTTGTGAGAGAAAGGAATTTAACTGTGAGGTGTGGCACAATTACATGCATGTCGTGTGTGTAAGATTTTCCCTGCAGTTTCTGGCCAGAATGCCCATGTCCCCCCAGTACTGCCTGCCTTAACAGCCTTAACGCACAGGATTAGCTGCCTGAACCCTGTGCACGTGTCCAGGGCATAGAGACCACTGATGTGGTCCCCTTGCTTTACCCAAATACTGCATCAGAGGGCTGAGCCTCCCTAACACATCTCAGCACAAGGGGTTTAGCAACTGCTTCTGAGTTTTCCCAACTAAACCATTGTCCTGAATTTTTGTGAAAGAACATCTCTGCATGATGAAAAAGCCCAAGCAATTTAATTTATTCACCTCTTGGTGTAGTCAAAATGTTTTTAATGTCAAGGCATGGTTGCAGAGCAGCCGTGGGAGGGGGCAGGTGCCTGAGCCACAGCCCCAGTGCCAACACTCAGGTGTCCCACCCTCAGCAGGGACTCGAGAAACACAGTTTTAGCCTCACAGCTGGTCTCCAGCAAGAGAACCCAATTGTTGTTGCTACTGCTCTCTCCACTGCACTGGGAAAGGAAAGTCTGTGTGCATGGAGCTGCAGAGTACAATGACAACAGAGCAGAAGCAGCTTGCAGAAAGGACTCCACATTTGGTACAAAGGGTATGTTTTACATAGGTTAAGGCTACGTGTTAAAGCTGGAAGGCAAAAATTATCATCTAAATGAGGGATGGCTCCTGGGGAAATCATAATTGAGCTTCTGTATCTGCAAGCAGATGTAGGAACTTCCCCACAAAGTTCATCCTCATGGCTTTGTCACCGTCTTTCAGAGGACAGCAAAGTCCACAGCCCCCTGAGAACGATGAACACTTTTGTAGTGATTTCAATAGCTATAGGATGTAAAGAGACTCTCTCAGATGTGGCTGAACTCTGCACTGGGTAGGAAGCCCCAGCAGAGGATGGAGGACAAAGGAAACGCTGTGCCCTGCAGACACTGTTTGATGGGAGCTGAGCCCCAAAGGGCGGCAGATAAAGGGAGAGTGAAAAAGCAGGAGTGTCCCATCACACAGCGGGGTCTGGGGGCAAGGGAGGAGGCAGGGCAGGACCAGCTCTCCTGCATTCAGCGTACTGGATAATACCAAAGAAAAATCCTCAGTGAGTCACTCTCACTGCTGTAGTATCTGCCTTTGGCACTGGGGCAAGGCTGTAGCAGTCAGAGGGCGTGAAAGTAGCCTGACACATTTCACATATCTGCGGAGTTTTCTTCTAGCATAACTGAATAAATATCATTAAAAGATACATTTTTTACATTTCTTCTCCATAAAAAGTAAGATAGTACGTGGTTAGCACAGTACTGTATAAGTAAGATTTTTTCCTTGTCAATTTACATTATAAAAACATCTCATGCATATAAAAAGTGGGGGTTTGCACCAGTGGAATTATATACAGTAGTGTGTGTTTCTATAAACTCAGGTTAGTACATATTTACCCGTACAATGCACACAGGATTATGCTGGGGCCAAACACTAAAAGAAAACATGCGGTAAATGGTTGCTTTAATAAGTCCTGTTCCATTGAAAGGAAATAAAACCTGAGTATTAATGAGATATAATTATATATTTAAAATCTTTTCCCTTGTGCAGTATACAGAATTAATGCCAGTAAACTCACAAACTGCAACATTCTACTCCATTACATCTGCAATGATTAGAGATAGTTTGAACATCTGGCATATAATCTGTGATAGAAAACAGCATTCTGCACTTTAATGGACGTCTGGAGGCTACACATATCTGATTTTATTTCTTTGTGTTAACTCTTTCCTGGGAGGAAGAGGAGATCCAGTGCTTGAGCACCTTCTTTCTGTCTTTTGATGAAGTTGCATGTAGCACCCGTATTTAGCTACTTTCAGGCTACTTATGTTTTAAATATCTAAACTAAAAAGGGACCCAAACAGATTTCTGAGAGGCTATTTATAACAGACAATTGAGCAGCATAAATATTAATGTTTTAAAAACTAAGAAACTCATCCAATGAAAGTGACAATAATTCCCTCATTTTCAGTGACTCCAGGACATTAAAATGAAGCAGCGTTTGCTATTCCTTCATTATTTTAAAGACTTTGTGAATATCCTCCCTTAATTTGGTTTTCTTTCATAATCTTGTACACGATAAGCTGGGGTTACCAATATTTGTACATTTTTGATCTACCCTAACTGTAAGTATGTAAGAGCTTCTTTGACTGGCACTGACTTTCATTGAAAAAATTAGATTATTTCTCAGTTTTTGCAGGGTGTGTTTTGCCCCAAGCTAAACAAGAAGGTTTTAGCCCTACTGTGTTCTGCAGGGAAAAGAGAGATACTAACTTGAAAGGCGAACGAGACTGACAGCATTATCTTTTGCCTCACTTACTGAATATTAGCTAATACCAACACCTAAGGAGACCTTGAAATTAGACTCTGAGTAGTAATTAAGACTGATTGAAGAGTGGTATCAGAAGAGATCTGTGTCACTGCTGAAAGGATTCAGCTTTTAGAGTGACCTGACAAGTGTTCTGTATGAGCATATTTAGGTATGAGAAAAAATATGTACCGTAGGAAAAATGCCAGTGTTAAGTAGAGTTTTGTAATCCGATAATGTACACATGAGGGGCTTACTCAGCTGCCACGGTGTAACAAAACCCATAGTTACCGCGTAGCTTCTGTTGAGTACTAATAATTAGCCTAAACACGGGTGCATTAAGGAGTCCTCAGGTCCTAAGCATCTTACTGCAGAGGTTCAAAGGGGCATCAAAACATTCTAATGGCTGCATTACCACACAGAAACAAACCACACGTGCTACGCACAGGGAAGAACAGAAAGCCTGTAGATAATCATTTAAGGCTAAAACTACCTAAATATGAAGCATGTGCAATACATTAGCTTACTATTGAATTGATTCATGTATTGCTGGACAGTGGAAAGCTTGCAGCCTATGGAAAAAAAAACCAACAGTGTTCATTTGTATACCAGATTGAACCCATTTCAACAAAGATTAGGAAAAATTGGCCTAATTATAGATGATGATCTAATACAATTTGGCCATATTTAATGGAAGTCAGAAGCAGAAAGTTGCATGTTACTTCCAGTTCCAATATTTGAACTAATGGATCAGTGATTTCTTATGTAGTAAGAGATCCAGGCCCTTATATATTTATCACTTAAAAAAAAGGTCATTGGATTGATTCAACAACTGAAGAACATTGAAGGATAACTTGAAATCACCATTTCTTTAGGAATCACCTATCCAGGTCTAATGAAACCCAGGCAAGTGTCTGGAAATAGGCTAACCACGTTTTACCAGAGTACCTACATTGTCTTTGATTTACTCCAAATTTTGGTCAATGTCATCAAATGCAAAGAGCAGCTCTACAGCTGTAGGGCTCAGTCCTGCTCCAGCTTCAATCAACAAGACTCACAGGAAAAACAGGCTGGTTTAGACCCCGAAGGAGTAAGCTTCCCTTTGATGGTAGTTTAGTGGAGATCCAGAGAGGTTCTGTCAGAACAAGGGGCACATTTAAGCTGGATTTGCTTGATGTGCCCTACCTAGAATTGTAAACAGATCTTAGCAGACATAACTCACTGGATTGCACCACGGACTGAATTATTCCAATGTTAAATTCCAGGAAGAGTTTGGGAGCTCCATACAATTCCACTTTTCCAAGCAAGTTACTCAAAGACCAGAGTTGCCAAGTCATTTAGCACAAAAACTTGGAAAAATGTATCTGTGCTACAGATCAGATAAAACCACCCTGCAAAATTCACGTCGGTGAGAAGAGAAACATCAGAAGGAGATGACTGGAGCATTTGGGAAAGCACTTAGACAAAAGAAGTGATATTTCAGAACTGCAAGGGGTGTTTAAAGCAGATTTTAGCTTTCCCCTGCTTTGACTAAGCAGCAGCTTTTACAAGCGCTTTGTGGTCCAGATGTCCCCCACTGTTCCCAGCTGGTGCTTATGGGCAATGCAGGACTGAGGCACCCATCATGGCTTTCCTCCTGTCCACCAAGGAAGACACAAGATGTCCATTAAAAGCCCCACACAGAACAAATCAGGTGCTTTTGATTGTCAAGACAAGGGAAGAAGTCAAAGTCTGTCTCGCTCAGAGTCATTTAGACTGAGACCATTAAGGCTGTTGGTTTCAGCATCACACTGTAAAGCTTCATACTGGAGTGATGAAGCTTTGGAAAAAAGGACCATGTAGCCCACCTCATTCACTGATTAGTTATTATATATTTTGTTGTCATGCAAATTTGTCCCTAGGTAGTCCTCTGCAATGACTCATCAGAAAAGCCACACCACAGTGACGTTCATCCCATCTGTCCTGTCACTGCAGAGCACCTGCTTTGCTTGGTGTGTGAGCCAGAAGACTTTGGAGGGTGGTGGCACCTGATTGCAGCAGACAGCCTGTGTAACACCATCAGAAAGAAACCCTTGGCCTTCCTTACCAAGGCCACAGGCTTTCATCTACTGAAACAGCAGATTTGACCTTAGAGGTAGATTAAAAAAAAAAAAAAAAAACAAAAAACCCCCCAAACTTTAAGATGTCTCAGTGGCTTCCAAAACTATGGCTGATGAACTTGCAAGTTTTGTAGCATGAAGCAAGCAGGCTTTTGTAGCTTAATAAACAAGGAAATACAGAAAGTCAGAACAAGAGAGTAAGATATGATTTGGGATTTGGTTCCTTTTGTTCTTGGAAAGCAGTGTGCGTAGTTAACAGAGAATTAATTAGCTTTTACATTAACATAAAAGTGCAGTTGAGCAACTTGCTAGTAAAGATGAAATACAGTATGTAGCAAGTCTGTGTGAAACAGCCATTCTGCAGAGTGGAAAAGTTTTGCACCTTGCAAAGAGTCCTACTGGCTATCCCAACTAGATATGCTGTAGTAATACTCAGTTGCATACACTTGCAGAGCTTGTGGGTATATGGTGCAGGCTGAATTCATGCCAACGGCTCCAAATATAGATAGAAAATTAAGTTGAAAAGCTTTTTTCTCACATAATTCCACCAAGAGGTTTGGAGCCACAAACCAATTACTTTTCCTCAAACTCTGCAGGCCTTTAAAGATGTGATAACTCCCGGTACTTGGACTCCAAAGGGAATAACTCATAACACAAAGCAGAATGCTACAGGGCAATGCCAACACCAAAGAGTATTTCAGGTGTTTCTGCTGGAGCGTGCCCCAGGATAGAAGACCCCCTGGAATTGAGGTGATCTTCAAGGGAGCAGCAGCCTGGCACAGAAAGGTAGGTCAGAAAACTTCTCAGAGTAAGAAAACACAGAAAAGATGCTACAAAGTTTCTCTTTGTGCAATTTTGTGTTGTGACATATTCTGGTAGCTATTTATTCTGGAGAATGCATGCAGAGTATACTCGTGTAAGCATACTCCGATCCTGTAAACCATGGATGGCTTTTTGCTCCCTCACCAAATAAATGCCACCACGCTTTGGGGTTCAGCAGTCCCCACAGCCTTGATCTACTTAAAGCCCAAGTCTGAGATCAGCTTTTATTTTGAAGAGGTAAACATGCAGCTGACAATTGCAAGGAAGCTTTAGCTTCCAGCCAATATACCCTAAAGGGTCAAAAAACTAGAAGGAAGTTACTTTCTACCTTTTCACTTAGTCTCATGCTTCCTAAGCCAGGTTTATGAGTGCCTCATGGCTGGAACTGGCAGCACTCTAGGCCACCATATCAGCACAGACCAGGGAGAACCAGGTCCAGAAACATAAAGCCCTGAGCTGCACGACTGCTGGAGGGATGGGCTGGTGCTGGATGGTCCCCTTGACAGCCATGGGGACATGTTCCAGTGCCCACCTGCTGAGGAAGGGGCTCACCTGCCCGGGAGCACCTTGCTCTGCCTTCCACCTCTTGTCCTCAGCTCCCTCCTTCTCCTCAGCTCTTCATCCATGCTGATGAAGGAATGCTTAGCTTTCCCTGTGTGGGCAAACACTGTGTTCCCATGCCTGACAGGCCTCAGGCACTGCCATAAAAAATACACAGTAAAAAGATCTTCAGTGCAGAGAGCCAGGCAGGACAGAGCCAGCAGAGTTTGGGAGCGTTGGACTCCTGCCTGCCCCTGCCCAGGGGCTGGGCTGCTCCCCATCACCAGCTCAAGGGGCTGCTCCCCATCACCGGCTCCCCCAGAGCACACAGAAGCACTCAGCTCACTGGGACTCACTCCCCTACGCGCATTAACAAGTGTTGAGGAGTAACAGTGAAGGAAACTCCTGAAACGAGATAGGAATTGCAAAAGTGTATTTCCCTCTCAGACAGGAATCTTGGTTTTCATTAATTAATATATCAGAAGAAACGAGTGGAGAAACAGGTCTTGTTATCTGGCTTCTTAGATGGCAGACTTTGGTTCATTAGCCTTAAAGCATATCAACTGGATAACACTATTTATTCCATATAGAATAATGATCTACTTTAAAGGAATACAGTATTGCCCATGCAGGAATGAATTCAACCATTACTCACAGCTTAAACACACACTAACCCGTGTAAGTGAGAGATACAGATATAAAGGGATTCAAAGAAAGTAGGTCCTTGGAAGAAAGGCAAAATCTAGGTACCCAGACCCCGGAGCTACTGCAGATCTGACTGTACATTAATTACCCATTAGTTTCAAGTTACACTACGCAGATTCAGAGCCTTTGCTCTTTAGCCATATTTAAAGAAAGAAGTAAAATGAAAGCTAAGCATGATCGGCTCCTCTTTTGAGGTCAGTAAGACTACTAACTCAGATGTGGAGCTTTCTGTCTAGTAGGAAAACAAGCTGTTGTACTGATATTTAAAGTATATGTTCATTGAATTAGTTCAGAGCTATGCAGTAGCAGATAGCTCCACAGACACTTTAACAGCCCCTTCAGAAATACCATGATTTTAATCTTACAAGCCTGCAAGAGCAATATCTCTGCAGTGTTCAACCTATATTGTTGACAATAAAATTATAAATAAAGGCGCTTTAAACATGCGGTAGCTGGGTCTGAAAATTAAATATATCAGCCATTAATTTTCCCCCAAAAATTACTAAAAAGCAACAGTCCACACTAAAGACTAACTGTTTGTAAAATTGGATTTTTAAAGATGAAGTCTTTTTTAGGCCAAGGCTGGTCAAAGAAGCATTAGAACAATTCTACAACTGGAAAAAATAAACCTGCTTAGCTAATTCACCTCACAAAAAAAAAAAAAAAGATTTATGCTTCTCACAACAGTGTTGCAGATCTTACAGTTTAGAACAGTGGGGATATTACATTAAACTCCCTCCCAAAATGCGAGGCTGTGGTGAAGCAGGGCCACAGGTAATGAGATATTGATCCCCCCACCCCGAGGTGGGAGCTGGCACAGGCGGGGAGCGCAGGCCCCACCGTGGCCATCAGCAGGCTCCAGCCCCAAACCAGGCACCCTCAGCTGCAGGGGGAATCTCCACCTTCACCCCTGCTGCAGGGGGATGCAGGACTGAGGACAAATGTCCATCTTATGGCAACGCTCCATCCCCTCAAGCTCCAGGCAGGGAGAGCTGGATGCTCCCACCCACCCCCACCTCCACTGCCCCCCAGCTGTGTCAGCAGCAAAGCCCTGGGTGTTCTGGGGACACCAGGGATGCTCAGCAGAGCTGCTCCAGCTGCAGCAAGACAGCTGTGCAGCTGAACACTTGCAGGCTACCACCTTGCCATTTTTTAGGGGATGTGTGTGCGTGTGAAGTTTTAAGTTTGAAATTTCAAAGGAAACTATTTTCCAGACAGACAGTTTACAGCTTCTGTAGCTGAGCACAGTTGCGCTCCCAGTCCCAGTTGGAAACCTGGCTTCTCAGAGGCTTCACCAGAGCCACACTCCCTCCCCTTTGCTGTGCTAGTGAGAAACCACATCAGCTGCTAAGTGGCCTAATGCAAACTGATGTGGCAGTTTCAATTCAATTGCCACTGCACAAGTAACACTATAGCAAAAGTCACCCCCGTGATTGGCACTCGCTTCAACTGTTATTGTCATCACTCACGCAGTGGCATCGAGGTGCACGGTCCTTGTTGCCTTCGCAGCTGAGCAAGTGGAGAGCTGATGTGCGCGGCTCCATCACAACCTGTCAAAGCAGCACACTTTAGCGCAGCACATGCTGTCCCTGGCCCGAGGTGGAAGGGAGTACTTCAGGACAGCCAGCCTGCTCCCTCCCACCGCTGCTAAAGCCTCAAACAGCCACACACCACAACTTAAAGTAGTAGGGCTGTGAGCTGGAAGCCTCCAGGAGTGTTTCTGGGAAGGGAGCTGTACCAGGTTATTCCTGCTCCAGGGGGCTGGGAGAAGGTTGGTTTATTTTTGATTTTTAAATCATTAACAGGGTAAGGACGACATGCAACACCGTGGTTCGCTGCTATAAAGCTTATGTGGTTGCTTCCTGCATTATAACTCATTAGGTGGCTCTTAACTAATTGCAACTTTTGTGAAATAACAGCAGCAGCCACCAGCAGCTGCACAGCTGAGCAGGGGACCCCGCATGTCCCGGACCAAGCAGGCAGGTGAGAGAGGGACAGCCCAGCCCCACAGCTCACCCTGCACCAGTGGTCTCCATGAGGGAGCTCAGAGCCCCCAGTACCGGGGGGGTGGGGGTGGGGAGGGGAGTCTACCCCTCTGACTTCAGGCACAGGCTCACTACTCCCTGTTGGATCCAGCCTAATTTTAAGTCACTGCACATCTACCAGATCTCCTGGGAGCTTATTAAAGAGTTTAGAAGAGCTGCGCTTGGGAAGCTTGCTCAGTTTTATCTTGTTTCTCCTGGACTCTTTCAGGCCATCCCCACATACCTCCCTTCCCTTTTAATTTTTGGTGTTTAGGCACTTACCAGCACTGCCAGCAAACTACTTGCTGCATCAGTGTCCCCTCTACCAGCACGAAGCATGGCTGGAAGCAGCCCCTTTATGTCCTCCAGGCCAGCCTGGCAGCCTGCCCACCTCTCTGCCAGCAGCCAGGCTCTGCTGAGGGGCCAGGGTGGGCCATTGTCAGCACCTGGGCCCAGGCTGATGCTCAGCACCTGGCTGCAGACAGGGCTGCACCCATCCCGAGAGCTGCCCACCCACCCAGCCCCGCCGGGAGCTCCGCACTCTAACGGCTGCTCTTTGCCCACTCCTGAATTCCGACTGCGGGGTTCACATTTTCCTCCTTTAAAAAAAGAAAGAATGTCATTTCCCCTGCTCTCTGTTAGTTGGGAGCTACAGAGGTGCCCACTGACCCCCCAAAACAGCCCCACACCATTGCCAGCCCTTCCTGAGGGCTCCCCACTGCACCCCCAGGGAGCCCAGCTGCTTGCCCCTGGCTGCCCCTGGCCCCACTCCCCATTACTACTTCCATGTTTCTTTCCATGATTGCTTGCCTGAACATGGAGTATTTTTGCCTTCAGATGTGAATTTGGGTTTCTTCAGGTTAAATTTTTTATTCTTGCCTTTTTTTCTTCTATTTCTGTCCTCGGTGATGTTTGCAATAGCTACTAATGTACTGTCATTTGCAAATGTAATTAGTGTGTTTACTTCTTTCTTTCTTTAACTCATTAATAAAGATGTTAAATAAAAATATGCCTTCCTCTGCTAACAACATCCTTGAAATAGTTAGGAAGATGGGATCCTAAAGTAATAAAGAACTATATTATTGGACGAGAATTTTCCTTGCATCTTTCAGCATTTGCCATGCTCATTATAGGCAATTAAGGCATAAAACAACTTTCTCACTTCACACCCAAAATAATCTTCCTCCCTGTTCTGTGGTTGCATGTATAGGATACATACATAAAGAGCAAGATTAGATATCAGCTGGCAGCTTGTTATAACAGAGGCAGTAAGGTTTTCTCTGCTCTAGATGCAGAGAAGTATAGCCATTTGTTAACCTTTTTATGTACATTATCACCATTTCCAACAAAGGATAGGAGCATGCATGCTTTTAAAACTTTACTTACTGTGATTACGGTAGCTGTGTCCTGATACAACAGCTTGTATGTCTATTACACAACCGTAATTCAGCATATTGGCTGTATCCACTAATGCATCCAGTATTTCCCATGACTCACTAGCCATCCTTGCTCCTTTGATTTTGACAGGGCTGGGAATGCTCAGCAGTTCGTGACACTGGCTTGCTGTTGGGACAAAAGGATGTGCACTTCTTTTCACCTTCAGGAAAACGTGCTGAAATTAACTCATGGCTCTAGTGAATTGGTGTGAAATGAAATAATACTGGTTTCCCTTAATTTTCTATCTGCTGATGAGACGGCAAAGAAAAACCAACTGCTTAAAGAAACCAAAAAAAAACCCAAGGAAAAGAAGAGAGACAGTTCCAAGGATACACAGGGGCTATTTCATCAAATTCATTTCATTTCTTCATCTTATGCTTAGCTGTTTAAACAGAATTTAAATAATACATTTATTTAAAGGAAAGCCTTTTCTCTGGGGGCCTTCTGGCATTAAGGTGTGTGGAAACAGAAGTTGTCTTTTTTCTTTGTAATGTATGAAGCAAGACTTAAGATCACTGGATGCACATTTGAGTAATCATAAATTAATTGTAATGTAAACTTTCACAACATGTTCAGAGCATGTTGAGATTTTGTTTGATTTTGAATTGCTCCAAAATGACATCTAATTATATACTAGTGATTAACACGTTGGTTGCTACTAAGAAATAGCAACCAGGCAAACATTACAATTCAGTATTTGAATTTACTGTGGGTTGGATTTGTTGGATTTTTTGCTTTTTTTTTTTTTTTTGAATGCACAGAGGAAACATGGTGGTAAATTCAAATACTTAGACAGGTGCTGTGACTATTTTTCCACATTTGTGAAAATTAGGGATTACATCACTACAGGGGAAGGGAAAGATGATCTTGATGGCTTCTTTTCTCTTCTTTCTCCCTTTTTCTTCTCCCATCTTTCTGCCCACCTCCTGGGACACAACTCAGCAGTGGGACCTGCCCTACAAGCGTGAGTCTGGGTTTGCTGTTGGAGGCTCAGGCTCTCTCCGGGGCAGAAGGCAGGAGGGGGCAGCTCAACACCTGGCCTGCATCATCATGCCATGGCTCAGCAGCGTGCCTTCCTGGGGCAGGGGGCTGGTATGGACCCGCGAGCAGTCTCAACTGGGTCAGATTCAAACCCCACCTACCTGCAGAAACCCCGTGCTGACCTCCCTTCCCCAAGCCTGGCAGCTTGCCATCTTCCAGGGTAAACACATCGCTCCTTTGACTTGAAGCTTTGTCCAAAAGCGGTGCCAGGTCTTTGGTACTTGAGTGATTCATCAGTTCTTCATATCACATTTCCACCCTTGTGGTTTGGAAGGAATTATTTGACCAAATTGGAAAAATCAGTAGTTAGAACAACATGTGCTGTATTCTGCATCATTTTTGTCTGATAAAATGGAAACTGTTCATCCTTTTTGGCGGCAGAGAAAAGCTGGCTGATGCCTACCTGGTCTGAAGCAGTGCTGGGGGGTGAGATGCTCAGCGTACAGGACTAAAGCATATGCCTGTGTGTAGCATTTACTCTGCTATCCCTCGGTTAGTGCAGGGCTTCTTTGATATAGAAGTTTCTGAAGCACTGGAGGAAAACAGTATTTTCAATGTGAGCTGAAAATAAAGACTTAATGAGGTCTAATTTTCATCTCTGAGCCAAACACTGTCCCACATTACCTCACTTTTCCATTCTCACCGGGGAGAGAATCACTGCCCCCCCGGCCTTAGTGCTTTTGATGTTAGGCAGATTAGCAATGGCCTTAACTGGAAGAAATGAGGGCTTGGTTTTCCATGGAGACACTGTTCTCCAATTTGGGTTGAGCGAACAGTATCACATTTCCTTACACCGGCTGTGTTTGGGCAGTTGCTGTCACATCTTGGATGCCAAGTGCTGTGTTACAGCACTGGGCAGGACTGGCCAGTAGCGGACAGTAAATCGGCATCTCTCAGCCCCTGCCCAAACAGCAGGAGTTTAGCAGTTGCACCTGGGCAAGGCACACCTTTGGGTGTCATCCTTTCCAAAAGGAGCCCAAAGCACAGGGCAGCTCCTCCAACTTTCCCTCCCACTTCTGTCAAACAGAAATATTGACAAGATCAGACTCTTTTTTTGCATCAGTTTAAGCGTTGATGATCTAATTGCAAATGCATGAGGCTGCTCAACTAACGCTTGCTCAGGTGGAAATGACTGACCTCCCTGCAGTGAACGGAATAGGAGCGTGGCCACGAGGCCGTGGGAAGGGGACAGTGTTTCTACTGAAGCAAACACCACTGAGCACTGACAAAATACTCAGGTAGTGGCTTTGCTCCTTCTGAACATCAGAAGTGTGTTGCCACTAACACCCACAGAAGGAGAGGGAAGGAGCAGGCATTAAAGAATCAACATATACAACACTAAAGAGAAGGTGTTTCTCCCATAGATGAATGTTGTTTGGAGGCTTTAGCTCAGTGGAAGCATGGGGTGGATCGATGGCTTTGGGAAAGAAGGAGCAAGCCTTCCAGTTTTCCAGAGCTAACTGAAAATGAACTTTTTCCTTGGCGCAGAGGCGAGCTGGGTTCCGTGGTGTCAGCACCACCAGCAGGGTCTGAGGGGGGACACGCGGCTGGCGGTGGGCGCACAGACACGGATGCATTGCTCCACGGGGAAAGTACGCACTGCTCTGGCAAAAGCAATGCAAATACTGATTGATCATAATTAGCTTTGGTGATACCTACATTTTTCACGGCAGACTTCTTTACAGAAAATCACCAGTTGCCTTCCCCAGCAGCAGACCCTTACCGAGTGCCGTTGCCATCGCACTGTGTGTTGGCTTCCACCAGCAGCGCGGTAAGGGCTAGCACAAATCAGGGGCAGTAATTCCCTAGTGAAGACGGATCTACCACAGTCACAGATACCGTGTGAGAGTTTTTTAACAAAAGAGAGATTTTCTCTGTTGGGATTAATAGCTCCATTTTTTCTTTATTACTCCTTGTGTTTCACTCATTCATGCATCGACTTCTTTCAAACAGAAAACAATTGAGAGAACAATCCCCCAAGAATAAACTCTAAA